>NW_027260946.1:27500-80000 GCF_045791955.1 Oncorhynchus clarkii lewisi
CCACTGGGCACAGACATCAATTCAACATCTATTCCACATTGGTTCAATGTAAGTTCATTAAAATGACATGTAAAGAACGTTGATTCAATCAGCGTGTGCCCAGAGGGTGCCTAGTCGATTATCTAAATATCAATACAACTAATTTAACAGTTGATCCTTTCAATATGAACAACACGTTGCTGTGTGTGTGTTTGAGGAGACCCTTTCTTTCCTACCCTGTTGTGCAGGAGGTGTGGAAAGGCCATATACTGTGACTCAAATCTGATTTGTACGAGCGTCGCTCTGAAGAGCTGGGCCTGGAAGTGTCAGACAATAAGGTTAGAGCGAGGAGAGGCGAGGGCGAGGGCGAGGAGAGGCGAGGGATATGGGGATTGGAGACGTTTCTTTATTCATCACGCCATCATTATCACCCGGAGGAAGAGAAGAAGACGTAAAGGAAGAGGGGTCTCAGGTGCGACCGCTCTTCATCAGCAAAGTTGTTATTTTATTTCTGTAAAGCGTTTTGTTAAGCGTGTTCAGAGCAGGCTTGTTGGTAGGAACCTAGTCTACATATTGCTTAGTCTGACAGACCTTTCACAACAACAAGTGTATATTCAGCTACTGTATTCCCACTGGGCACAGACGTCAGTTCAACGTCTATATTCAGCTACTGTATTCCCACTGGGCACAGACATCAGTTCAACGTCTAGTTTTTATTTGATTTTGGTTTAGTTGTCAACTGACGTGAATTCATTGTGAAATCAACGAAACATTTCACCGATTTAGGTTAAACGTTGGGTCAAAAAACAAATAAGGAAATCCCATAATTCCTTTAAATTGAGGACGTTTTGCAAAACCAATCAGTCTTCCATGTTGATTCTACATCATCACATACATTTAGTTGTTGTTGAAATGACGTGGAAACAACGTTGATTCAAGCAGTTTTTACCCAGTGGGTTGTAGCATACATGGATTTGTTACAACACGTGCCTGAAGTCCCCACAAACACTTACTAATCCAGTACATCCCAGTCCTTTCTCTTGAACACCGAGGAATAATTCAGTGTGATCTGCAGTGGATAACATCTTTTAAGGCTCCCATTGGTCCACAAAGCAACAGAAGCACTGTACACATTTTAGTGTTAAAGAAAGAGGTGTAAGACAGAGGAAAGACAGTCGTTAAAGAGAGCTCTGTAATTGGCAAGTCCAAACAAAATGCAGGCTCCTTGAACACAATAACTTGTTTATGTCAGTGTCAATGATTACAGATGGTTAGTTAGCAACAAGAACAGAATGTGGTCAGCCCATAAAATACAGATGTAGGATCTTAATTTGATCACCATGTTTCAGGAGAACTTTCCTGCAACACAGGAAATGTAAAACTTGTAGTGTATTTGAGGTTTAAAAAAGCTTCCGAAGTTAGTCATTTCCACTTTGAAATTTAAAACTAGATTTTTCCTTACAAAACATTTATCAACCCCTACAAAATGGTCCATTAACTATAATCCACATAATAAATCACATGTATTATTTTCCTGCTGTAGCAAACTGGCTCAAATTACGATCCTACATCTGTATTTGTTTATGAATGACATCTCCACATCTGAAAGAGAGGAAGTTATTCATTAGCATCTGTACCAATATGACATTCTTTTTTCATCTGTCTGGGGGAAAGCACAAAAAGAGAACTCTCTCGCTATCCACTTCCTCCCTGACAGATATGTACACCCCTTCCCTGTTATAGAAGGCTGCTCCTCTGCCTCTTATCCGACTGAGGGAAAAACTTCAACAAAGAAAATGATTGAATCTGGCCCAAAAATATCAGTAACACTTCACTTGACACCCAGTGTCATAACACATTATGACACGGTCATAACCATGTCATATGTTATGACAGCTGACATAACTTGTCATAACCTGTCATAAGATGGTCAAAACACTGTCATGACCCATATATTCAAAGTTCTTAACATTTTCCGAATTGACTGACCTTCATGTCTTAAAGTAATGACGGACTGTCATTTCTCTTTGCTTATTTGAGCTGTTTTTGCCATAATATGGACTTGGTCTTTCACCAAATAGGGATATCTTCTGTATACCACCCCTACCATGTCACAACACAACTGATTGGCTCAAACTCATTAAGAACAAAGAAATTCCACTAATTCTAACGGGTTATGACAAGTTATGTCAGCTGTTATGACATATTATGACATTGTTATGACCGTGTCATAGCGTGCTATGTCGCTGGGTGTCAAGTAAAGTGTTACCAAAATATCTCATGTTCTTCTCTTAACTTGTTGTTTAACCGTGCGTCAGTTATCTTATCGCCTGTCATCGCTGTCACCTCAGTGGCAATGTTGTACTATGTGCTATTGTTCCAAATATGTCCTTCATCCATGCTGGATGACATCTGATACATATCACACATGCACACTTGCGTAACAATAATGACTTATTTCTCCCGACAGAGGAAGCCATCTCACTGTTCCTGTGAAGCACAAAAAGGTCAAGCGCTTTCCTTTGTTTCCTTTGCTTTGCCATGGGAGTTGAGCTTATTGTCCCCCACACCAGAATCCAATTATGAAGCAGGCCTCGGTTACAAGGTTGCCATGACAGAACCAATGAAAACAGAGTCCCATCTTGTACACTTGCTACAGCGATGGCGGGGAGGGACTTGCTTTGAAAGAGAATGTCAGAGTTTTTACTGCTCAGGTTAACAGCAAAACTTTCCAGGATGGTTGAAACGGCCCTCAACCCCACAAGATACATGTTGATAGGATCTTTGCTGCAACACTAAAGACAGAAGACACTAACACCGACAACATGAAAATTCCCATTCAGTCTCATGAGCCTACATTTCAATGTTTGTACAAAATGGTTGCATGTGAATCTTTACTAGTCTGAGTCTATAGTACTCTGGACTTGTCTGGTTACTAGTCTGAGTCTATAGTACTCTGGACATGTCTGGTTACTAGTCTGAGTCTATAGTACTCTGGACTTGTCTGGTTACTAGTCTGAGTCTATAGTACTCTGGACTTGTCTGGTTACTAGTCTGAGTCTATAGTACTCTGGACTTGTCTGGTTACTAGTCTGAGTCTATAGTACTCTGGACTTGTCTGGTTACTAGTCTGAGTCTATAGTACTCTGAGCTTGTCTGGTTACTAGTCTGAGTCTATAGTACTCTGGACATGTCTGGTTACTAGTCTGAGTCTATAGTACTCTGGACTTGTCTGGTTACTAGTCTGAGTCTATAGTACTCTGAGCTTGTCTGGTTACTAGTCTGAGTCTATAGTACTCTGGACTTGTCTGGTTACTAGTCTGAGTCTATAGTACTCTGAGCTTGTCTGGTTACTAGTCTGAGTCTATAGTACTCTGAGCTTGTCTGGTTACTAGTCTGAGTCTATAGTACTCTGGACTTGTCTGGTTACTAGTCTGAGTCTATAGTACTCTGGACTTGTCTGGTTACTAGTCTGAGTCTATAGTACTCTGGACCTGTCTGGTTACTAGTCTGAGTCTATAGTACTCTGGACTTGTCTGGTTACTAGTCTGAGTCTATAGTACTCTGGACGTGTCTGGTTACTAGTCAGAGTCTATAGTTCTCTGGGCTTGTCTGGTTACTAGTCTGAGTCTATAGTTAAATTAGGGTTGCCAACTGTCCTGTATTAGCCAGAATGTCCCTTATATTGGGCTAAATTGGTTTGTCTCCCTTGTCCCGTATATTCATCCAATCACAGTATAACGTAAACGCACCAATTCCTGCAAAGTAATTTCTGTTATTGTTTGGTCGGTTTGGCAGATCAAGGAAATATGGATAAACCTGCAAAAATGAAAAGCTTGTGCAGCTCCAACAAACAATGTGAAGCCAAACAGACGTGGGTAGAGCTCGTCAGTGGTGACTCAACGAAAGCTTTCTGTACTCTATGCGTCAGGAATTCTCAACTGGCCATAGAGGGGAGAATGACCTAACTCAGCATGCATCCACAGAAATGCACAAGGCCACGCTAGCTAAAGGTGCTAGCAATATCGGTGCATTCTTCATGACGTCTACTGAGGAAACTGACATAATTGGAAAACACCTCTCCGTTTAGCAGTTATTGAGCAGTGCCAACACTCGCATTCTGAAAGCTAATTGCCCAGCTCACATAGCTCATAATGCCTGCAAGCACGCCTGCGATCACCTGCCAGTGGATATTGAGACAATTGTTATACAGATCTACAGCCACTTAACAATATCTGCTTCCCGAAGAGAAGAACTGCTTGCATTTTTTGCCTTTGTTGACATTGAGTGGCGTGAAATTCTGTGACATGTTTGCACACGATGGCTCTCTCTTCATCCAGCTGTCAATTGTCTCCTGCAAAGCTGGCCAGCTCTTACATCATACTTCAGGTCCCTTGGAGAGACCTGTCCAGCTCTTACATCATACTTCAGGCCCCTTGGAGAGACCTGTCCAGCTTTAACATCATACTTCAGGTCCCTTGGAGAGACCTGTCCAGCTCTTACATCATACTTCAGGTCCCTTGGAGAGACCTGTCCAGCTCTTACATCGTACTTCAGGTCCCTTGGAGAGACCTGTCCAGCTCTTACCTCGTACTTCAGGTCCCTTGGAGAGACCTGTCCAGCTCTTACTTCGTACTTCAGGTCCCTTGGAGAGACCTGTCCAGCTCTTACATCATACTTCAGGTCCCTTGGAGAGACCTGTCCAGCTCTTACATCATACTTCAGGTCCCTTGGAGAGACCTGTCCAGCTCTTACATCATACTTCAGGTCCCTTGGAGAGACCTGTCCAGCTCTTACATCATACTTCAGGCCCCTTGGAGAGACCTGTCCAGCTCTTACATCAAACTTCAGGTCCCTTGGAGAGACCTGTCCAGCTCTTACATCATACTTCAGGTCCCTTGGAGAGACCTGTCCAGCTCTTACATCAAACTTCAGGTCCCTTGGAGAGACCTGTCCAGCTCTTACATCATACTTCAGGTCCCTTGGAGAGACCTGTCCAGCTCTTACATCATACTTCAGGTCCCTTGGAGAGACCTGTCCAGCTCTTACATCATACTTCAGGTCCCTTGGAGAGACCTGTCCAGCTCTTACATCATACTTCAGGTCCCTTGGAGAGACCTGTCCTGTGGCACTGAAGAGTATTTTTGAGTATGAAGAAAAAACGGAAGCTGCTGAGATTTTGTTCCTTTTCCACACAACCTGGGTGTGTTTTTGACCAACTTGTAAAAAAGCTGGAGGAAACGATGCTCTGCATCACAGATGTTAACGAGGAAGTCCAAAAGTTCAAAATTAAGATTCTTCAAGCAGCTGATGTTTTGGGATACCAGACCAAGCAGCTGATGTTTTGGGATACCAGACCAAGCAGCTGATGTTTTGGGATACCAGACCAAGCAGCTGATGTTTTTGGATACCAGACCAAGCAGCTGATGTTTTGGGATACCAGACCAAGCAGCTGATGTTTTGGGATACCAGACCAAGCAGCTGATGTTTTGGGATACCAGACCAAGCAGCTGATGTTTTGGGATACCAGACCAAGCAGCTGATGTTTTGGGATACCAGACCAAGCTGATGGACAAGCAATTGTCAGCACAAAGGTCCAAGCAGCAACAGAAAGTTCTATGACACTGTCATTACATACATTGACAAGTGGTTTGATTTCTCACCAGAAAATGTAATGGTGAAACCGGTCGACCTCTATGAGGAGCTCTCCTTCACTGACCTGGAGCAGGTGGTGGTTGCCCTCAAAATGACAGAGACAGTCAGTATGGACCAACTCCTTGAGGAGCTCTCCTTCACTGACCTGGGGCAGGTGGTGGTTGCCCTCAAAATGACAGAGACAGTCAGTATGGACCAACTCCTTGAGGAGCTCTCCTTCACTGACCTGGGGCAGGTGGTGGTTGCCCTCAAAATGACAGACAGTCAGTATGGACCAACTCCATGAGGAGTGTTGTGTCAGGAGGAAGTACACAAAGACAGACAGGGTGCCACAAAATCCACCAGTGAGAAGTGGGTGGCAGTTTTCCAAAACCTAGGGAAAGCCAACTTGATCAACATGTTCAGGATTGTCTCATTTGTCCTCAGTGTGGCAGGCTCAAATGCCTTTGTAGAGAGGATTCTGTCTGATGACCATTAAATGGTCAGACTCAAGAAACAGATGCAGCACAAAGCTGATCAAAAATGGACTTCAAATATCTGTGAACTGTGACTTGTCATGTAATGACGGCTCTCTGGCTATGCAAGAGGAGAAAGGACTGCTTGAATCAGTCCAGAGCAGCACAAAATAAGTAGAATTGGTGAGTGACTCATGCCCCTCTTTAGCATTTGAGAAGTTTTTTGTGATTTCTTTGATCATTTATTTTGAGGTTTATTCACATAAGTTTACATAATAATACAGTTTTAGTAAAGATATAGACTAAATAGAATATTCAAATGTTTCGCCTTTTCAATTGAATAAGAATATGAATATAGATAAAGGTAGTTCTGATTCTGATAAAGGTAGTTTTGATTCTGATAAAGGTGATTCTGATTCTGATAAAGGTAGTTCTGATTCTGATAAAGGTGATTCTGATTCTGATAAAGGTAGTTTTGATTCTGATAAAGGTGATTCTGATTCTGATAAAGGTAGTTCTGATTCTGATAAAGGTAGTTTTGATTATGATAAAGGTGATTCTGATTCTGATAAAGGTGATTCTGATTCTGATAAAGGTAGTTTTGATTCTGAAAAAGGTGATTCTGATTCTGATAAAGGTAGTTTTGATTCTGATAAAGGTGATTCTGATTCTGATAAAGGTGATTCTGATTCTGATAAAGGTAGTTTTGATTCTGATAAAGGTGATTCTGATTCTGATAAAGGTAGTTTTGATTCTGAAAAAGGTGATTCTGATTCTGATAAAGTTAGTTCTGGTTCTGATAAAGGTGATTCTGATTCTGATAAAGGTAGTTTTGATTCTGATAAAGGTGATTCTGATTCTGATAAAGGTAGTTTTGATTCTGATAAAGGTGATTCTGATTCTGATAAAGGTAGTTTTGATTCTGAAAAAGGTGATTCTGATTCTGATAAAGGTAGTTTTGATTCTGATAAAGGTGATTCTGATTCTGATAAAGGTAGTTCTGGTTCTGATAAAGGTGATTCTGATTCTGATAAAGGTGATTCACACAAGACCATACCCACACCGCCGTGGCACCGTGCACTGGCACCGTGCACTGGCACTCGCCTCTTTTTGGCCCTTATTTGGTAGTGAGAAAGTTGGAAACCCTAAGTTAAATGCAGCAGAGAAACATATATTCCATTATCATCAACAGACTGCATTTGTTGTTGGAAAGACTGTAGGCTTTAAGACAGTTAACAGTATGCATGCATTGGGCTCACTGTGTGGTCTTGGCTCACTGTGTGGTCTTGGCTCACTGTGTGATCTTGGCTCACTGTGTGGTCTTGGCTCACTGTGTGGTCTTGGCTCACTGTGTGATCTTAGCGCACTGTGTGGTCTTGGCTCACTGTGTGGTCTTGGCTCACTGTGTGGTCTTGGCTCACTGTGTGATCTTGGCTCACTGTGTGGTCTTGGCTCACTGTGTGATCTTGGCTCACGATGTGGTCTTGGCTCACTGTGTGATCTTGGCTCACTGTGTGATATTGGCTCACTGTGAGGTCTTGGCCCACTGTGTGATCTTGGCTCACGGTGTCGTCTTGGCTCACTGTGTGATCTTGGCTCACTGTGTGGTCTTGACTCACTGTGTGGTCTTGGCTCACTGTGTGATCTTGGCTCACTGTGTGGTCTTGGCTCACTGTGTGGTCTTGGCTCACTGTGTGATCTTGGCTCACTGTGTGGTCTTGGCTCACTGTGTGGTCTTGGCTCACTGTGTGATCTTAGCTCACTGTGTGGTCTTGGCTCACTGTGTGGTCTTGGCTCACTGTGTGATCTTGGCTCACTGTGTGGTCTTGGCTCACTGTGTGATCTTGGCTCACGATGTGGTCTTGGCTCACTGTGTGATCTTGGCTCACTGTGTGATATTGGCTCACTGTGTGGTCTTGGCCCACTGTGTGATCTTGGCTCACGGTGTCGTCTTGGCTCACTGTGTGATCTTGGCTCACTGTGTGGTCTTGACTCACTGTGTGATCTTGGCTCACTGTGTGGTCTTGGCTCACTGTGTGGTCTTGGCTCACTGTGTGATATTGGCTCACTGTGTGGTCTTGGCTCACTGTGTGGTCTTGGCTCACTGTGTGATCTTAGCTCACTGTGTGGTCTTGGCTCACTGTGTGGTCTTGGCTCACTGTGTGATCTTGGCTCACTGTGTGGTCTTGGCTCACTGTGTGATCTTGGCTCACGATGTGGTCTTGGCTCACTGTGTGATCTTGGCTCACTGTGTGATATTGGCTCACTGTGTGGTCTTGGCCCACTGTGTGATCTTGGCTCACGGTGTCGTCTTGGCTCACTGTGTGATCTTGGCTCACTGTGTGGTCTTGACTCACTGTGTGGTCTTGGCTCACTGTGTAATCTTGGCTCACTGTGTGATCTTGGCTCACTGTGTGGTCTTGGCTCACTGTGTGGTCTTGGCTCACTGTGTGATCTTGGCTCACTGTGTGGTCTTGGCTCACTGTGTGGTCTTGGCTCACTGTGTGGTCTTGGCTCACTGTGTGATCTTAGCTCACTGTGTGGTCTTGGCTCACTGTGTGGTCTTGGCTCACTGTGTGGTCTTGGCTCACTGTGTGATCTTGGCTCACGATGTGGTCTTGGCTCACTGTGTGATCTTGGCTCACTGTGTGATATTGGCTCACTGTGTGGTCTTGGCCCACTGTGTGATCTTGGCCCACTGTGTGGTCTTGCCTCCTCTTCACATTACTTTAGGGGAAGTGGACGTCTGCTTTCCTGTTTGTGTGTGATAGTGGAGGGTCCTACAGCTTGCTGAGACCACTTCTAGGGGACGAAGGTAAGAAGTTGAAACACCCGTCTTAGCCAATGCCAGGCTCTCTAAGATGCCATGCAGTGGGGTTAACACTGGAAGAGAAGTACGACTCAAAAGGGTCTGAAAGATTATTCTGTCTGTACATTGGTCTCAGCACCATTTCACTGAGTGGAATTGTATCAAATCCATTCCATGTGTTCATTGCCAATCCATTTGCTCCGTTCCAGACATTATTATGAGCTGTCCTCCCCTCAGCAGCCTCCACTGAATTCTGGGTATATGAATGTACTTGGTGAATAAAGGTCTGACAAAGGTGATTCTGATTCTGATAAAGGTAGTTTTGATTCTGATAAAGGTAGTTTTGATTCTGATAAAGGTGATTCAGATTCTGATAAAGGTAGTTTTGATTCTGAAAAAGGTGATTCTGATTCTGATAAAGGTAGTTCTGATTCTGATAAAGGTGATTCTGATTCTGATAAAGGTGATTCTGATTCTGATAAAGGTGATTCTGATAAAGGTGATTCTGATTCTGATAAAGGTGATTCTGATAAAGGTGATTCTGATTCTGATAAAGGTGATTCTGGACACATATGCAGAAACATTTATATTTCGGACGGTGATTTACTCTGTTGTACTTCACTCTGCCAACATCAGAGGCAAACCTTACCTTAAACATGGTGTTTCTGATGTCTTTTCATATGGCAGCACATTTCAGGCCTAACATTCTTTTTTCTCATGTTCAATGAAATGAGTGAAGTATCATTTTGATCACAAGGGTACAATGAACTACAATGAGCAGTTTAGAGGTGTGAGGGACACAATAGAAACGTTTTGGAGTATGATTAGCATATTGTCATGAAGGACTAATCCCTGTAAGTAATGCAATGGGGATAAGGCTTCGCTCCATACACTTCAGTCATTCTCTCTGTTCTGAGATTTGTGCTACGTGACAGTGGGAGTCTTGGTGAATGGGCACACAGTACAATAGATACTTCACTGGGCTTGGCTGGTAGGATGACAACGACGAGGAACAATGAAAGAAGTCCAACACACATGGGCACAGTTTAAACCAGGCTCGGCTGGCATATTTATTCAAAATAAAAGGTTCACCAAGCTCTCAAACTGTAACTGAAAACAAAACACTCCCAATCTCCTTAACTGAGTCTAGAGTTAGACTGCTCCTAACCTCCGGTTACAGCTCCCTGTGGTGAACTCAATGTCCAGGGGCTTCAAACAAATGTCTGTAGTGCTCAGCCTCCGGCGTCCAGCCAGGAGCTTTCCCCTGCTGATCCAGAGCAGCGCCTTACATTTTCAAGGTGCGTTGCAGCCTAACGAGGCTAGGTGGCCTCAGGTGTTGCCATAGCCCTGCAGTCTTGCTTGCTGCAGCCAACAATGCCGGTTGTGAGGCGTGACTGACGCTCCAAACAGTGGCTTCCCCAGCCATATCACCGGGGGCCCCACACTATTGAATGTTGTCAACATTTTAGTTCCAAGAACTCATAGTTCCAAGAACTCATAGTTCTAGAGCAACTTCATAGTTCCATCCAGATATGCTCACAAACTCATACACAGTCAGTCTGTTGAAGTTTGGTTCATGAGGCAATCTATCTCTCTCTTCCCCTCCCCCTTTCCCTCTCTCTCTTCTCTCTCTTCCAATCACCCTCTCTCTCTCGCGCTCTTTCTCTCTCACACAAACTCAGTCACTCACTCACTCGCTCGCTCACTCGCTCGCTCGCTCCCTCCCTCCCTCCCTCCCTCCCTCCCTCCCTCCCTCCCTCCCTCCCTCCCTCTCTCCCTCCCTCACTCCCTCCCTATTTGCGCTTTCTTTGTCTCCTTCTCTCTAATAGTGTTTACTGGTAATAATTAGGCCATTAATCAACTACAACCACCATCCTTTCCCCTCAGGACTTCCCCTGGTGGGTGGGACATCCTGGCAGACCGCCAATGACAGTGGAGGCGGGACGGCCCATCTGTCACCTCCCCCGCTGATGTTCATGATGTTAGCATATGGCCGCGCCATGGGCAGGTTGGTACACCATATATACAAAGTATGTGGACACCCCTTCAAATTAGTGGATTTGTCTATTTCAGCCACACCGGTTGCTGACAGGTGTATAAAATCGAGCACATAGCCATGCAATCTCCATACTCAGTAGAATGGCCTTACTGAAGAGCTCAGTGACTTTCAATGTGGCACTGTCATAGGATGCCACCTTTCCAACAAGTCAGTTTGTCAAATTTCTGCCCTGCTAGAGCTGCCCCGGTCAATTGTAAATGCTGTTATTGGGAAGTGGAAACGTCTAGGAGTAACAATGGCTTAACCGCCAAGTGGTAGGCCACACAAGCCCAAACAACGGGACCGTTGAGTGCTGAAGCGTGTAAAAATCGTCTGTCCTCGGTTGCAACACTATCGAGCTCCAAACTACCTCTGGAAGCAACTTCAGAACAAGAACTGTTTGTCGGGAACTTCATGAAATGGGTTTCCATGGCCGAGCAGCCGCACACAAGCCTAAGATCACCATACTCAATGCCAAGCGTCAGCTGGAGGGGTGTAAAGCTTGCCATCATTGGACTCTGGAGCACTGGTTGCCAGGAAAACACTACCTGCCCCAATGCATAGCCACTGTAAAATTTGGTGGAGGAGGAATAATTGTCTGGGGCTGTTTTTCATGGTTCGGGCTAGGCCCCTTAGTTCCAGTGAAGGGAAATCTTAACGCTACAGCATACAATGACATTCTAGACAATTCTGTGCTTCAAACTTTGTGGCAAAAGTTTAGGGAAGGCCCTTTCCTGTTTCAGCATGACAATGCCCCCGTGCACAAAGCGAGGTACATACAGAAATGGTTTGTCGAGATCGGTGTTGGAGAACTTGACTGGCCCGCACAGAGCCCTGACCTCAAACCCATCGAAAACCTTTGGGATGAATTGGAATGCCGACTGCAAGCCAGGTGTCGTGTCTTTACTATCATTAAACTGAAGACAGTTTTTATTTAAGATTCTCTGTAATTAGTATTACGCGATTAACTGATTAATCATGTAAATGTAATTAACTAGGAAGTCGGGGCACCAAGGAAAAATATTCAGATTAAGTTATAATTTCCTAAAATAACTTTTCAGATATTTTATCTGATCAATTAGTCTTCTAATGAATTAACTATTTACTTTACCTCATGTTAGTCTCATTCCAAACGTCGTAAATTGTTGGTTATCTGCACGAACCCAGTCTTCACTATGAGTCATCCATACATCAATTGTCTTAAATCATTTATTTATTACTAACTAAGTAATTCACAGAAATGCATAAACAAACAATCAAACAAGGTAAATGTAATGAAATGAGAATGTGCCCTAGTGGGCTGAACCGGCATGGCGGCTTGTTAGACAAAAGGGGAAGTGGGGGTCGACTACGAAGTCACTACAAAGTGATAATTATAACAATTGAAATGCTAATCCTTTGCACATGAACACTCACTCATTCGGGAACAATTGCAATCAATATATATATTTACGCTCAGTGTGTCGTCTTGATCGCTGGTGAAAAGTTCATTTATTTTGTAGAATTGTCCGTCTCTCTCCCTCGCTCTCTCTGACGTGGTTATAGTGGATAGTTCAGAATGACAGTCATTTGTTTCGTTATAGGATGTTATAGGATGTCGGCAGTTTTCGTTCTTCGCATTCAATGATACCGAATTCCTAGCTGCAGACTAGTAATTAATATCAAAGACTTGTTCTTATTCTGTCGGTATCGATGGTCTAACAGTTTAACCACGTGGTATGGTTAAAAGATTCAGCAATGGTCTGCAACCTTTGTCCTCCCGTGATTGAGAGAACATGGTCTGCATTCGGAAGGGCCGAAAAAGGGCTGTCCCAGGAGGCCTGACCCTAACTGGGCTCAGGGGCGGTCCCAGGATGTCTGACCCTAACTGGGCTCAGGGGCTGTCCAGGATGCCTGACCCTAACTGGGCTCAGGGGCTGTCCCAGGAGGCCTGACCTTAACTGGGCTCAGGGGCGGTCCCAGGATGTCTGACCCTAACTGGGCTCAGGGGCGGTCCCAGGATGTCTGACCCTAACTGGGCTCAGGGGCGGTCCCAGGATGTCTGACCCTAACTGGGCTCAGGGGCGGTCCCAGGATGTCTGACCCTAACTGGGATCAGGGGCGGTCCTCTGATTTAGTTCAAATCAAAAGGGAATTGTATTTTTCTTCATTAAACAGTCCACAATCATATTACACAATTTTACAAACAGTATCATACTCACTCATTCATCTTATACAATAATTAGATGTAAACCTCATATCTGAGGCTATTATATAAACAGTATCATCCTCACTCATTCATCTTATACAACAATTAGATGTAAACCTCATACAGTATCTGAGGCTATTATATAAACAGCGTTATGGTAATGTGGCCACACCGTCTCCAATGAGCTTCCTCAAGTTGTGACAAACGGACCAGTTCGTAGCTGGATTCTTCACCCATCTTTTACACTTTCTCTAGAACATGAAATTTGTTTGTACCTCAAGTTCTGTGAGGTCGAAGGATTTCCTTTGTCCTCTATGAAAATGTACTCTCTCTATACTGTGTGTCCATGAGGAGATCCTCGGGAATTTACGACATCTCTCTGACCACAGCAACCTAGTTGAAGGAGGAAAGGGGGAGGCAGGGAGAGGGGGATGGGCTTGCTATACCCAAAGAGGCCAACGTCAGGCCTAATCGCCCAACACCAGTGACCCTACAGCTCTGGTATATTACTCTACCGCATGAGAATGTTGAAAGGACGGTGGAATGCTCTCAGACTGAGCTATGTCCTTTGGTTGGGATTTTGAGTGTTTCATTATTATACTAAAAAAGGGTTGATGTCAATTTTATTCCAATTCATCCCATTCAGGAAGTAAACAAACTTTAATTGCAATTTTCTGACTCTAGATTCACTCAATTGAAATGAAATTGACCTCAACTTTGATGGATATCTTAATAAAGATATATAATCCAAATAGTATATTACAGTTGATCAACTGCAAAGTTTGTGTTTGCTCAAGTCTGTTGGTAATTTGTCTTTCTTATCTGAAGGGCTTTCCTGTCCCCTGCATGCTACAGTATCCACCTACCCATCCAGATCATATTGCTCCTAACCTGCACACAAGACAAGCTAGCATAATTGCTTGTCAGAACTCCCTGCCCGGCTTTTACTCCTGCCGAGACGCTTCTGACACCTAACAAATATTTACACATGAAATGAAATTAGGGGCCTATTTCAGAACACAGCTGCTGAGTGGTGCTGTGTGATTGTGCTGTACCGGCCACTGACTCCATTCACCTGGGCCTGTTTATCAACGGAGAGAAAAGACAGGGGTTAGAGTGTTGGATAGAGAGATCCACAGGGGCTTCTTTAGCCGTAAGACCTTGCGCTTCACTGCCGATGTTTACCCTAGCACAGACTCACACGCATGTACGCATGCACACACACACACACACACACACACACACACACACACACACACACACACACACACACACACACACACACACACACACACACACACAATTTTATCGAACTGTGTTCCTGGAGAAAAAAATCTAAGCAATTAAACAGGGGTGGGCAACTCCAGTCCTCGGGGGCCTGATTGGTGTCACAGTTTTGCCCCAGCTAACACACCTGACTCTAATAATCACCTAAACATGATCTTCAGTTTAGAATGACATTTGATTAATCAGCTGTGTTTGCTAGGGAAGGAGAAAAGGGGTGACACCAATCAGGCCCTGGAGGACTGGAGTTGCCCAGGCCTGCAATAAAACAATCACCCAGTTCTCGGTTTGTTAACAGAGTTCATGGGTTTGTCGGGCGAGAGAAGTTTAGCATGCTTGAACTAGAGGAAGACGCTCCAACTCTGTCTACTATTATATAGTTTGTGTAAAATCTATCTTGATCGCTTGCTACTACTATCTGGTGACCTCTAAAAACTATTAACGCTCACTACGGTAATAGCATTATTTTCTGTCCTGTGAATTCTCGATCTCCAGGTTGAAGCCTTGGTCCTTTTACGTTAGAGAGGTTACTATGGAAACCTGAACTGAACACACAGCTGGTGCAAAAGACCATAACAAGGAGAGACGCTTTGAAGAGGAAAGCTGGGTGAATCAAGCTGAGTAAGAGAGTGAAGAGGAGTGTGAGTCCTTTGCTCTTATATTTACTAATGTATCTATCTCTCAGCCGTTCCCATCAACAAGCTGGCTAGCATTTTAACCACTGTTCCCATCAACAAGCTGGCTAGCATTTTAACAACTTCCCCCATCAACAAGCTGGCTAGCATTTTAACAACTTCCCCCATCAACAAGCTGGCTAGCATTTTAACCACTGTTCCCATTAACAAGCTGGCTAGCATTTTAACCACCCTTCCCATCAACAAGCTGGCTAGCATTTTAACAACTGTTCCCATCAACAAGCTGGCTAGCATTTTAAACAACTGTTCCCATCAACAAGCTGGCTAGCATTTTAACCACTGTTTCCATCAAGAAGCTGGCTAACATTTTAACCACCGTTCCCATCAACAAGCTGACTAGCATTTTAACAACTGTTCCCATCAACAAGCTGGCTAGCATTTTAACCACTGTTCCCATCAACAAGCTGGCTAGCATTTTAACCACTGTTCCCATCAACAAGCTGGCTAACATTTTAACCACCGTTCCCATTAACAGCTGGGTAGCATTTTAACAACATCTTTATTTTGTTTATCTATAGGTATATATTGCAATTCAGCTTTTAACTGCAAATATCTGGCCTATACAATGAAATGAACCAATGAACAAATAAACCTTTCTATATCTTTGACTCCAAGGCTGTCATTGTAAATAAGTATGTGTTCTTAATTGACCTGCCTGCTAAAATAAATGTTGAATGAAAATCTGCAAAATGGATAGTTTGCAGAAAACATAATAAGCTGATAGACATGTGCATCATTGAAAGATCCTGGGCGTGTCAGATGAGGACCAATACACATCTCATTACATTGGTGCTCATGTCCCAGAAGGCATGAGGTTCACCTGCATAATATAATATGCTCAGATAATCATCACTGCCAATAACCTGCAAAATGTGTGATAACACTGGTGTCATAGGACAGAATCGTGCTTTAGTTCCAGTGTAGCTTAAATAAGCTTTCTGGCTAACCCTCAAATCTACCTCTAACTCTTTGACCATTTATGCAAATAATATAATGAAGCTAGAGGTGACATGGGCTGGTCTACTGGTTCATGCACTGCTACTGATCATATTGTTGTGAACGGCGGGGTAGGGAAGAGAACCCACTGCTACTGATCATAATGTAGTGAACGGTGGGATAGTGAAGAGAACCCACTGCTACTGATCATAATGTAGTGAACAATGGGGTAGTGAAGAGAACATACTGCTACTGATCATAATGTAATGAACGGTGGGGTAGTGAAGAGAACCCACTGCTACTGATCATAATGTAGTGAACGGTGGGGTAGTGAAGAGAACCCACTGCTAATGATCATATTGTAGTGAACGGCAGGAAGTGAAGATAACCCACTGCTACTGATCATATTGTAGTGAACGGTGGGAAGTGAAGAGAACATAGTTCTCCCTTTTTGTTTTTACACTGCTGCTACTCGCTGTTTATTATCTATGCATAGTCACTTTACCCCTACCTACATGTACATATTACCTCGACTAACCTGTACCCCCGCACATTGTACCGGTACCCCCTGTATATACCCTTGTTATTGTTATTTTATTATATCACTTTTTATTTATTCAATATTTTCTTAACTCTATTTCTTGAACTGCATTGTTGGTTAATGGCTTGTAAGTATTTCACTGTAAGATCTACACCTGTTGTATTTGGCGCATGTGACAAATACAATTTGATTTGATTTTTGATGTGTCTCCTAAAGCAATGATTCCCAAACCTCTCTTTTAGAAGCTCCACCCACTTCTACGATGAATTCCAGTACAAACACACCCGATTCCACTGTTCAACTATCAAGTCATTGATTAGCTTAATCAGGTTTGCTGATTCATCTAACCTGATTAACTAACCTGATTCAACTAATCTGATTCAACAAACCTGATTCAACAAACCTGATTCAACTAATCTGATTCAACGAACCTGATTCAACTAATCTGATTCAACAAACCTGATTCAACTAAGCTGATTGAATTAACCTGATTCAGCTAACTGGATGGAACTGTCTAGGATAAGGAGAAGGTAGGGAAACAGTGAAACACAGTCCTATGGGAACCAGTACAGTAGACTATAGAACAGCGGATCCACACTCCATTCCTCCAGGACCTCCAACAGTGGTTCCCAACTCCAGTCCTCCAGGACCCCCAACAGTGGTTCCCAACTCCATTCCTCCAGGACCCCCAACAGTGGTTCCCAACTCCAGTCCTCCAGGACCCCCAACAGTGGTTCCCAACTCCAGTCCTCCAGTACCCCCAACAGTGGTTCCACACTCCAGTCCTCCAGTACCCCCAACAGTGGTTCCACACTCCAGTCCTCCAGGACCCCCAACAGTGGTTCCACACTCCAGTCCTCCAGGACCCCCAACAGTGGTTCCCAACTCCAGTCCTCCAGGACCCCCAACAGTGGTTCCCAACTCCAGTCCTCCAGGACCCCCAACAGTGGTTCCCAACTCCAGTCCTCCAGGACCCCCAACAGTGGTTCCCAACTCCAGTCCTCCAGTACCCCCAACAGTGGTTCCCAACTCCATTCCTCCAGGACCCCCAACAGTGGTTCCCAACTCCAGTCCCCCAGGACCCCCAACAGTGGTTCCCAACTCCAGTCCTCCAGGACCCCCAACAGTGCTTCCCAACTCCAGTCCTCCAGTACCCCCAACAGTGGTTCCCAACTCCAGTCCCCCAGTACCCCAACAGTGGTTCCCCACTCCATTCCTCCAGGACCCCCAACAGTGGTTCCCAACTCCAGTCCCCCAGTACCCCAACAGTGGTTCCCCACTCCATTCCTTCAGGACCACCAACAGTGGTTCCCAACTCCAGTCCTCCAGGACCCCCAACAGTGGTTCCCCACTCCATTCATCCAGGACCCCCAACAGTGGTTCCCAACTCCAGTCCTCTAGTACCCCAAAAGTTGTTCCCAATTCCAGTCCTCCAGGACCCCCAACAGTGGTTCCCAACTCCATTCCTCCAGTACCCCCAACAATGGTTCTCAACTTCATTCCACCAGTACCCCAACAGTTGTTCCCAACTCCAGTCCTCCAGTACCCCAACAGTGGTTCCACACTCCAGTCCCCCAGTACCCCAACAATGGTTCCCCACCCATTCCTCCAGGACCCCCAACAATGGTTCCCAACTCCAGTCCTCCAGGACCCCCAACAGTGGTTCCCAACTCCAGTCCTCCAGTACCCCAACAGTGGTTCCACACTCCAGTCCCCCAGTACCCCAACAATGGTTCCCAACTCCAGTCCTCCAGGACCCCCAACAGTGGTTCCCTCCAGTACTCCAACAGTGGTTCCCAACTCTAGTACTTCAACAGTGGTTCCCAACTCCAGTCCCCCAGTACCCTAACAGTGGTTCCCAACTCTAGTACTTCAACAGTGGTTACCAACTCTAGTACTTCAGTACTTCAACAGTGGTTCCCAACTCTAGTACTTCAGTACTTCAACAGTGGTTCCCAACTCTAGTACTTCAGTACTCCAAGAGTGGTTCCCAACTCTAGTACTACAACAGTGGTTCCCAACTCTAGTACTTCAGTACTCCAACAGTGGTTCCCAACTTCAGTCATCTGGGTCTGGCATTGGGAACCACTTCTATAGAGATCCTATGCCAAGTCTACAGGTTGTGATCATATAAACAGGCAGCTGTTGACACCAGTGAAACCCCCCACTGAATTGCGTTTGACATGTGTTTAAGACAGAGCAGACGAAGCCATACTCCTGCAGAAGTGTCAGCGAGTCAAGACGAGTCAAGATATGAGGCGTCTACGGGGAGATGTTCTGGCGTTGGGAAAAGCGATGATGGATATTCCCATTAGCTGTGTGACAAGGTGTGACAAGGTGAGGATGTGACTAGTATAATGAATTGTGACACTTTAATGAGCTTGTCTGAGACAAACAATATCTGATCAGCCCTTGGGGGTCATTCAGTCATTTGTTGTAATACAAAGTATGTTTGGCTTAGTTTGGCTTAGTTTGTGTGTGTTTGTCAGCTCATGTTGTTGAGTGTGTGTTTGTCTGTGTGTGTATGTGCCTATCTCTGTCTGTGTGTGTATATGTGTACAAGAACCTTAAAGGGTTCTTCGGCTGTCCCCATAGGAGAACCCTTTGAAGAACCCTTTTTGGTTGCAGATAGAACACTTTTGGTTCTACTTAGAACCCTTTCTACAGAGGGTTCTACCTGGAACCAAAAAGGGTCCTCCTATGTCGAAGAAAAGTTTTGAAACCATTTTTTCTAAGAGTGTAGTGTGTGGGCCAGTGCAGGAGTGTGTGTGTCGATGTTCTCTCCCTCATTGGGACACTAAATGGCTAAGGCTCTGTCCCAGGGGATCTCATTAGAATCAGTAGGGGCAGAGGCCCCCAGACAGCCCTGACTAACAGTACCACCGTCCTGCATAGTGATGCAGCCTGTCTGTCTGGCCTCTGAGTGATAGCCCCACACAGTCACAGAGACAGTCAGTCACAGAGACAGTCAGGCACAGAGACAGCCAGGCACAGAGACAGCCAGGCACAGAGACAGCCAGGCACAGAGAGAGCCAGACACAGAGAGAGCCAGGCACAGAGACAGTTAGTCACAGAGACAGCCAGGCACGGAGACAGCCAGGCACAGAGACAGCCAGGCACAGAGACAGCCAGGCAAAGATACAGCAAGTCACAGAGACAGCTAGTCACAGAGACAGCCAGTCACAGAGACAGCAAGGCACAGAGACAGTTAGTCACAGAAACAGCAAGGCACAGAGACAGTTAGTCACAGAGACAGCAAGCCACAGAGACAGTTAGTCACAGAGACAGCAAGGCACAGAGACAGTTAGTCACAGAGACAGCAAGGCACAGAGACAGCAAGGCACAGAGACAGTCAGTCACAGAGACAGCCAGTCACAGAGACAGCCAGTCACAGAGACAGCCAGGCACAGACACAGCCAGTCACAGAGACAGCCAGTCACAGAGACAGCCAGGCACAGAGACAGCCAGGCACAGACACAGCCAATCACAGACACAGACAGGCACAGACAGCCAATCACTGTCACAGCCAGGCACAGACAGCCAGTCACAGACACACCCAGGCACAGACAGCCAATCACAGACACAGCCAGGCACAGACAGCCAATCACAGACACAGCCAGTCACAGACACAGCCAGGCACAGACACATCCAATCACAGACACAGCCAGGTACAGACAGCCAATCACAGACACAGCCAGTCACAGAGACAGCCAGGCACAGTAATAACCAGGCACAGAGACAGCCAGGCACAGAGACAGCCAGGCACGGAGACAGCCAGGCACGGAGACAGCCAGGCACGGAGACAGCCAGGCACGGAGACAGCCAGTCACAGATACAGCCAGGCACGGAGACAGTCAGGCACAGAGACAGTCAGGCACAGAGACAGCCAGGCACAGAGACAGCCAGGCACAGAGACAGCCAGGCACAGAGACAGCCAGGCACAGAGACAGCCAGGCACAGAGACAGCCAGGCACAGAGACAGCCAGGCACAGAGACAGCCAGTCACAGAGATAGCCAGCCCTGTTCAAGGTTTCGTCGGACGGGGCCCCAGTGTCTCCCGACCCCTCCTGTCTCAGCCTCCAGTATTTATGCTGCAATAGTTTATGTGTCGGGGGGCTGTTATATTGGGTGTAATTCTCCTGTCTTATCCGGTGTCCTGTTTGAATTTAAGTGTGCTCCCTCTAATTCTCTCTCCCTCTCCCTCAGAACAGTTGAAACTGCTGCTCCAGTTTCAACTGTTCTGCCTGTGGCTATGGAACCCTGACCTGTTCACCGAACGTGCTACGTTCTCCCGGACCTGCAGTTTTCGATTCTCTCTCTACCGCACTTGCTGTCTCTTACTCTGAATGATCGGCTATGAAAAGCCAACTGACGTTTACTCCTGAGGTGCTGACACTGTTGAACCCTCTACAACCACTGTGATTATTATTATTATTTGACCCTGCTGGTCACCTATGAACATTTGAACATCTTGGCCACAGCCAGAAGAGGACTGCCCTCCCCCCAGGGCCTGGTTCCTCTCTAGGTTTCTTCCTAGATTACTGCCTTCTGGGGAGTTTTTCCTAGCCACCGTGCTACATCTGCATTGCTTGCTGTTTGGGGTTTTAGGCTCGGTTTCTGTATAGCACTTTGATACATTTGATTGATAGATTACTGCATCTCTGACCAGCCAGATTGATCATATCCTAGGGCTACTGCATCTCTGACCAGTCAGATTGATCATATCCTACTGCATCTCTGACCAGTCAGATTGATCATATCCCAGGGCTACTGCATCTCTGACCAATCAGATTGATCATATCCTACTGCATCTCTGACCAGTCAGATTGATCATATCCCAGGGCTACTGCATCCCTGACCAGTCAGATTGATCATATACTAGGGCTACTGCATCTCTGACCAGCCAGATTGATCATATGCTAGGGCTACAGCATCTCTGACCAGTCAGATTGATCATATCCTAGGGCTACTGCATCTCTGACCAGCCAGATTGATCATATACTAGGGCTACTGCATCTCTGACCAGCCAGATTGATCATATGCTAGGGCTACTGCATCTCTGACCAGTCAGATTGATCATATCCTAGGGCTACTGCATCTCTGACCAGCCAGATTGATCATATACTAGGGCTACTGCATCTCTGACCAGTCAGATTGATCATATACTAGGGCTACTGCATCTCTGACCAGCCAGATTGATCATATGCTAGGGCTACTGCATCTCTGACCAGTCAGATTGATCATATACTAGGGCTACTGCATCTCTGACCAGCCAGATCGATCATATACTAGGGCTACTCCCGCTCTGTTGGGGAGTCTGTCTGCCTGCTCTGGATTCCGTCGAGCTGCTCAATGAGGATGGAGGAGGAGATTGACAAACGGTCAGATTTCCCCATCAATGAAAGTTTACCATCTGAAGGTGAATCCCAGTTAGGTTCACTGTTCACATTACAGCAGGTTGACCTTTAAAAAAAAACATGCATTTGGTAAGAATATGGTCTGTTACCTCTGTTGCTGGGTCTGATCAGCATCACAGGGGGATTTATTTCCCTTGTCTGTTACCTCTGTTAATGGGTCTGAACAGCATCACAGGGGGATTTATTTCCCTTGCCTGTTCAAATCAAATCAAATTGTATTTGTCACACGCGCCAAATACAACAGTGAAATTCTTACTTACAAGCCCTTAATTAACCAACAATGCAGTTACCTAAAAAAAAAGAGTAAGAGATAAGAATAACAAATGATTAAAGAGCAGCAGTAAATAACAATTGTGGGGCTGTATACAGGGGGTACCGGCACAGAGTCAATGTGCGGGGGCACCGGTGTCGAGGTAATGTACTAGCAGGGCTTTTCTAAGGAGAGCAGGGGACCTTGGGTATGATAGGTACTAGATCCTGTTGGATATGAGGCAGGTCAATATGTCAACCATTACTCTGTTCTACCGTGCTGTACTCTGTACTACCTGCTCACAGAGACGTTTCCCGGCCAGGAGCGTTGATAATGGAGGAGCCAGTGTTTTACAATCCACTCATCCAGAGTGCTGACCTCTGACAGCCTGTGAGAGCGGGGTTCACTAACCTGACCTGCAAGAAGAGTCGGGGAGGAAATCTGGCAGCGAAATGTCAGGGGCTTCCTCCATAAAGCCAACCAGGCTTCTGCTGCAGGTGGTGGAGGAGGTCCGAGCTGCACTACCTGGCTCATTCAGAGAGCTGCTGGGGAGTAGGCAGAGACTGGACGTCTAACCACGAATGACACTGATCTCACTCCTTTCATCATTGCTGACGCTGCAGGGGAACACCAGGGCAGTCTGTTAAACTGATTGGTTTTAATTATGTAAGTATTTGGGCCAAATAAAGTGAATAAACAAACAAGTCACTCAACATCCCAGGGCATCTAGAGTGTGTTAGCACAGTGCTGTGTGTAGGACTGCTACACTGCAACATAACTACAGTATGACACTGAACTATGACACATCAACGGCTAGGTCACATTGATCTGAAATTCTCTCTCTCTCTCTCTCTCTCTCTCTCTCTCTGTCTCTCCCCCCCCCCCCCCCCCCCCCCCCCCCCCACCACCTCTGCAGGGCCCTCCCTTTCTCTGAATGTCAGCACACACATCCAGGCTGGAGAGAGCAGTGGCCCAAACACACACACACACCACCAGAGGGTCTGGCCACACAGACACAGTGAAAGACTCCACTACACACAAACAAATCAAAGGTGTAACTTCCAAACATATGAAAGGTGTAACTTTGGAACATATAAAACACATGAAAGGTGTAACTTTGAAACATATGAAAGGTGTAACTTTGGAACATATGAAACATATGAAAGGTGTAACTTTGAAACATATGAAACATATGAAAGGTGTAACTTTGAAACATGAAACATATGAAAGGTGTAACTTTGGAACATATGAAAGGTGTAACTTTGAAACATATGAAACATATGAAAGGTGTAACTTTGGAACATCTGAAAGGTGTAACTTTGGAACATATGAAACATATGAAAGGTGTAACTAAGCCAACTATATTCCCTTGAACACTGAGCGTTCATACCATTTCTAGAATCCTCCTGACAGCGATAGAGGGACTCACACGGAGGATTGTAAAATAGAATGACATGCTTTATACACATAATCCTTTCTCCTCCCTGCTTAGGAGCATAAGCTATGGCCCAGTCATCTGTGACAAGTACAAACACTCCACATTCTACAGCAGCGTCACGGTGACAGTAGGCACTGTGTGAGCTCTGGTGTGAGAAAGGATAGAAACGTATAGAAAGGGATAAGGAGAGAAGGAATTAGAGGAGAGGAGAGGGTGGTGTTGTGTAGGGTCTGAGTTAGAGATCTCACTATAGGTAGTTAAGATCAGTAAACTGCTTTCTGCTCAACCTGATATCATTTATCATGTCAGGTCCAGAGAAAGAAGGTGTGTGTGTGTGTTCACCGGTGCTTGTACATTTGTGTGTGTGTGTGTTGTGTGTGTGCTGTGTGTGTGTGTGACAGAGAGGAGATGGAGCGCAGTGAGATGGAAGGGGCTCTGAGTGTGTGTGGGCTGTGTTGAAATTACTGCTCTCCATCTCTGTCTGGTGCCCTGTTTGTGTTGTGTGTGTGTGTGTGTGTGTGTGTGTGTGTGTGTGTGTGTGTGTGTGTGTGTGTGTGTGTGTGTGTGTGTGTGTGTGTGTGTGTGTGTGTGTGTGTGTGTGTGTGTGTGTGTGTGTGTGTGTGTGGTTTGTCTCAGCCAGGGTAAGACTAAACACCAGGTTATTGATGATAACCATGTATTGTCTCTAACTCAGCCAGGGTAAAACTAAACACCAGGTTACTGATGATAACCATGTATTGTCTCTAACTCAGCCAGGGTAAGACTAAACACCAGGTTACTGATGATAACCATGTATTGTATGCCTCAGTGTTGAGTCACTACAGCCTGGACCAGACACATTTCCCATCCCATTGACTGTTAATGACTACTGCTGCATAGTAATGTGTCATGATTCACCAGTCATGAGCTGTCCTCCTACCTCCTGGGAAAAACAACAACAAAACCATAGAAGCCCCTCTCCTTCTCTGTCTCTGTGTTAGACAACTCCAGCACAGGTCCTTTTACACTACGGTTCTAGTGTGTGTGTAAGTGTGTAAGTGTTTGTGCCTCTCTCTTTTGATTGCAGCTTTGCATGAGTCAAAC
Source organism: Oncorhynchus clarkii lewisi (assembly GCF_045791955.1). Classification (NCBI taxonomy): domain Eukaryota; kingdom Metazoa; phylum Chordata; class Actinopteri; order Salmoniformes; family Salmonidae; genus Oncorhynchus; species Oncorhynchus clarkii. The sequence goes on from NW_027260946.1 coordinate 52,269, forward strand.
TGTGAGTGGCCTGTGAGTGCTGCTGAGAGTACAGGACTTTTCTCTTCTCTCTCTCTCTCTCTCTCTCTCTCTCTCTCTCTCTCTTTCCTCTACTCTCTATTCTGTCTCTCTCGCTTCTGTCTCTCTCCTCTCTCTCTCTCTCTCTCTCTCCTCTCTCTTCTCTCCTCTCTCTCTTCAGTCTCTCTCCTCTCTCGATTTCATCACAGTGTTCTCCTATACCCATATTCTTCTCTTTCCTTGTCCAATCTTTCTCCTCTCTCTCATCTACCTCTTTCCTCTCCTCTCTAGTCACCTACAGTGTATCTCTCCATTCTTTCTCCTCCTCCCCATAATCCACTGTTATTTACAGTCCAGGGTTCTCCTGACTCCCTGCGTTCTGATTGGTGTGACGGGTAATCCAGTGGGAGTATCCTGCAGTTCCCCCCGGCCCCCCACTGGTCATGTTTTATATTGGCTGACATCAACACTGGGATTTTTACTTTAAACAGAAAACATGAAAAACATGGATATCAAAAAAGGGATAGTGGTCTCTGTATTTGATCCATCACTTCTGAGGTTCTGGATACCGTAGCTGGCTCCAAAATGAACTGGCACAGAGGATGCTCGCTAGCAAGAAATCCAAAAAGTTTTAGGTTCCTCGGCGTACACATCACGGACAAACTGAAATGGTACAGCCACACAGATAGTGTGGTGAAGAAGGCCTAACAGAGGCCTAACCTCAGGAGGCTGAAGAAATTTGGCTTGTCACCTAAAACCCTCACAAACTTTTACAGATGTGCAATTGTCGGGCTGTATCACCGCCTGGTACGGCAACTGCACCGCTCTCAACTACAAGGCTCTCCAAAGGGAGGTGCGGTCTGCCCAACGCATCACCGGGGGCAAACTACCTGACCTCCAGGACAGCTGGAGACTGTTAAACAGCCATCACTAACACAGAGAGGCTGCTGCCTACATAGAGACTCAAATCTGTATGTGGATCTGAATCACTAGTCACTTTAAACAATGCCACTTTAATAATGTTTACATATCTTACATTACTCATCTCATATGTATATACTATATCTTATACCATCTATTGGATCTTGCCTATGCTGCTCGGCTATCGCTCATCCATATATTTATATGTACATATTCTTATTCCATCCCTTTACATTTGTGTGTATTAGGTAGTTGTTGGGGAATTGTTAGATTACTTGTTAGATATTACTGCGCTGTCGGAACTAGAAGCTCAAGCATTTCACGACACTCGCATTAACATCTGCTAAACATGTGTATGTGACCAATAAAATGTGATTTGAGGGGTTGATATTGAAGAGATTCTTTCTCTATCAGGGTTCGTGTCTCTCCAATTCCATGTCAATATAGTTTATTCAGTAGATGGTTAGAAATGTCTATCAAAAATAAAAAGGATATAGTTGAAGGATAGATTCCGGAATTGACTGTTCTACGTAGAAGCTGTTAGTGTCATTGCATTACCCAAACAACATTATCATAGTGTTAATATAATTATAATATATTATATCACATGAATATTATTACAGTATTATACCTAAATCACATTCAAAGCTTCATTTCATATTACGGCAATATCGAGAGCGTTTAATATGTTTATGTTGTAATTGGAAATATCCCCTGAGATTCTCAAAGCAGTGCAATATAATCAGCTATAGTAATAGCTTTACATTTCAATTTTATTGCAGGGACACAAACACACACACGCAAAGAAACAAGCACACACGAACGCACACACACACACATCGCAGGCAGGCTAATGTTTCAGACGGAAGACAGTGGGAATGATTCTCAAAATGTATTGTCACGTTCTGACCTTAGTTCCTTTATTTTTGTTCAGGGCGTGAGTTGTGTTGGGTAGTCTATGTTCTTTTTTCTTTGTTCTATTTCTGTGTTTGGCCTGGTATGGTTCTCAATCAGAGGCAGCTGTCGATCGTTGTCTCTGATTGAGAATCATACTTAGGTAGCCGGTTTTCCCCATTTTAGTTGTGGGTGATTGTTTTCTGTTTAGGTTGTTTCCCTGACAGAACTGTGCGCTTTCGTTTTCTCCGTTTTGTCATTTTGTTTGAGTGTTTTTTTGTGAACATTAAATATGAACAATTTCCACGCTGCGCTTTGGTCTCATTCCAACGACGATCGTTACATGTATAATGTGGACATGTTTAGAGCTATACAAATGGATCATAGAAATGGCACAGGCCTAATTGTCTCCACATTCTTCTCTGTGTTGGAAATTCATAATGTTGGGTTTCAGAGGCTAAATGACACCAAACTGTGAGAGAACAGGGACATAATTAGCCGACAACGACAACAAACTAAAATCTCTGCACTAATTAAGATACATTAAGACACTAAATTCTTGTTGAGAGTCCTGGCCTGTTTTAAATCCTAATTCCAAGCTCACTGCTAGCCTGTTAGCGCTGGGTGGACGAGACTGATCAAGGTGACACACCGCCATTAACCAGAACAATGGGCAGGCATCAAAGTGCTACACTACAGGTGGTCAGGGCTGGTGGGAGGATAATTACCCAGGACTTACTAACTACATGGCAGTGATATCTGATTTCACAGAAATATCTGGTTTAACATGCAAATCTTATTACACTGAGAAATATTTTTTACAGGGGTACTGAATTTAATAAACACCTCTTCTGTCCAATGTAGTTTTTAATGAACTAATATCTAAATTAAATGTGTACAAACTACTGTGCAATTGTATGGGTTGGGAGGAAGCCTAGTGGTTATGAGCATTGGGCCAGTAACCAAAAGGTCTCTGGTTTGAATCCCCAAGCTGGTTTGGTAAACAATCTGCTGATGTGCACTTGAGCAAGGCACTTTTTGCTTGTGTAAGTCGCTCTAGATAAGAGCCTCTGTTAAATGATATAAATGTAAATGTCTTGAAGTTTGAATCTGACCTTTTGGGCTCGTGAGTGGAGCAACAGTCTAAGGCACTGCTTCTCAGTGCAAGAGGCATCACTACAGACCCTGGTTCGATCCTGGGCTGTATCACAACAGGCCATGGTCGGGGGTCCCATAGGGCGGCGCGCAATTGGCCCAGCGTTGTCTGGGTTTGGCCGGGGTCGGCCGTCATTGTCAAATTTGTTCTTAACTGACTTGCCAAGTTAAATAAAGGTTAAATAAAATAAAAAATGTGGGCAATTTGGACAAATGTCAATGCAGCGTGTATGAGTTGATGTTGATTTTAGGTGACATAATTTTTGTCATTTTTAAATTACAGTTGAATGCATTCTCAAAAGAATGAGAAAGGGACAGAAAATGAATGACCTTTATTTAACCTACACTTAGAAGAAAAGGTGCTATCTAGAACCTAAGAGGTTAGGCTGTCCTCAGAAGAGAACTCTTTGAAGATCCATTTTGAGTAGAACCATTTTGGGTTCCATGTAAAACCCTCTGTGGAAAGGGTTCTTCCTGGAACCAAAAAGGGTCCTTCTATGGGGACAGCTAAAGAACCCTTTCGGAACCCTTTTTTTCTAAGAGTGTACCTTGTTAAATTGCAATAGCAAAATGACATGACATCTAGATATCACTTCCTTATTCCATCCTCTCCCTTTCTGTGGGGTGATTCTAGGTTCTAGGCCTGCATGCTAAGTGAATTCTGCTGCATTTCAGGATGTGTCAGTGGCAGCAAAGTCCTTCCTATTTGATAAACAGTGTTTACATCAAGCACCCCATTGCCCTATTAGTATTAAAAGGAGTTACTTCAGAAAGCTCTTATTCTGCCCTTAGACACTTTTCTATTATTTATGATGGAATTGAAAGCCTTGCGGAGCGCGAGGATAGAACATCTCTGCATAGGAAATGATGTGCCCCAGCCAGTTTACATAACGCACTCTGGTAAACAGAGGATTAAAGACTACGGGCTAATTAGAGCAAAATGTTATCTCCACACATTACTTTGTTTGGATTAGATGTGTGTGGGGGGGGGGGGGGGGGCTAAAGGCAAGAACATTGTGAAACCTTTGATGATTTCCAAAGCCTTAATATTGAAGTCTTTTAAAGCATGGGACTCATGCATGGGGCTGTACCTAGCTTATAACAACTTTTTGTATCCAGTAAAATTGTGTGAAACAGACATTACAGTGACTTGGGTCCATCATCAGAAGCTGCTTGTTATCTGTGTGAGACTTAGTTCTTATCTTTGAATTTGAGATGTTCTTTCATAGTCAAATGTCACTTCTTAACACAATCAATACTAGTCACAATATCTTACTTCAAGGCTAACCCAGGGTCTCGTGTGCATCGTTTTTGCTGTGCTAAAGCTTAGTTTTACTTGTTATCATACCCATCCAAACTCCTACTCTGGCTCAATCTAAAGACGCTAAGATAGAAAGTATGTAGCCTCACTGAATGTGTGCATTTAGTATGTAACCTCACTGAATGTGTACATTTGTAAGTATCCTCACTAAATGTGTACATTTGTACAGTATGTAAACCCACTGAATGTGTGCATTTAGTATGTAGCCTCACTGAATGTGTGCATTTAGTATGTAGCCTCTCTGAATGTGTACATTTTAGTATGTAGCCTCACTGAATGTGTACATTTTAGTATGTAGCCTCTCTGAATGTGTGCATTTAGTATGTAGCCTCACTGCATGTGTGCATTTGTACAGTATGTAAACCCACTGAATGTGTACATTTGTACAGTATGTAAACCCACTGAATGTGTGCATTTAGTATGTGACCTCGCTGAATGTGTGCATTTAGTATGTAGCCACTCTGAATGTGTACATTTGTAAGTATCCTCACTAAATGTGTACATTTGTACAGTATGTAAACCCACTGAATGTGTTCATTTGGTATGTCACCTCACTGAATGTGTACATTTAATATGTAACCTCACTGAATGTGTACATTTGTACAGTATGTAAACCCACTGAATGTGTACATTTGTACAGTATGTAAACCCACTGAATGTGTGCATTTAGTATGTGACCTCGCTGAATGTGTGCATTTGGTATGTAACCTCCCTGAATGTGTGCATTTGGTATGTAACCTCACTGAATGTGTACATTTGGTTTGTAACCTCACTGAATGTGTGCATTTGGTATGTAACCTCACTGAATGTGTGCATTTGGTATGTAACCTCACTGAATGTGTGCATTTGTACAGTATGTAACCTCACTGACTGTGTGCATTTAGTATGTAACCTCACTGAATGTGTGCATTTGGTATGTAACCTCACTGAATGTGTACATTTGGTATGTAACCTCACTGAATGTGTACATTTGGTATGTAACCTCACTGAATGTGTACATGTTAGTATGTAGCCTCACTGAATGTGTGCATTTGGTATGTAACCTCACTGAATGTGTGCATTTGGTATGTAACCTCACTGAATGTGTGCATTTGTACAGTATGTAACCTCACTGACTGTGTGCATTTAGTATGTAACCTAACTGAATGTGTGCATTTGGTATGTAACCTCACTGAATGTGTACATTTGGTATGTAACCTCACTGAATGTGTACATTTGGTATGTAACCTCACTGAATGTGTACATTTGGTATGTAGCCTCACTGAATGTGTACATGTTAGTATGTAGCCTCACTGAATGTGTGCATTTGGTATGTAACCTCACTGAATGTGTGCATTTGGTATGTAACCTCACTGAATGTGTGCATTTGGTATGTAACCTCACTGAATGTGTACATGTTAGTATGTAGCCTCACTGAATGTGTGCATTTGGTATGTAACCTCACTGAATGTGTGCATTTGGTATGTAACCTCACTGAATGTGTACATGTTAGTATGTAGCCTCACTGAATGTGTGCATTTGGTATGTAACCTCACTGAATGTGTGCATTTGTACAGTATGTAGCCTCACTGAATGTGTGCATTTGGTATGTAACCTCACTGAATGTGTGCATTTGTACAGTATGTAACCTCACTGAATGTGTTAATTTGGTATGTAATCTCACTGAATGTGTGCATTTGTACAGTATGTAACCTCACTGAATGTGTTAATTTGGTATGTAACCTCACTGAATGTGTGCATTTGTACAGTATGTAGCCTTACTGAATGTGTGCATTTGGTATGTAACCTCACTGAATGTGTGCATTTGGTATGTAACCTCACTGAATGTGTACATTTGTATGCTTAACTCACTTATCGACCTGCTCCAAACACCCGATATGTCATATGATTTTTCACACTCGAACACCATCAAAGAGACCCCACTCAAATATTGAATCAATCTTTATTTATATTAAATTAAAAATATATTTTTTGACAGATTCATGTAACAAATATGAGGAACAGTACTTCCATGATATCACGCTTTAGGTATGGTCTAAAGTTCAGTGGAGAGTTGTAGCCAGTGCTGCCAACATTCTGTGGGGAGGCAGGGAGTAGGAGCTAGAGAGGCTGAACCGGAAAAAGGGAGGGACACTGTGTCTCTGTCAGTGTTTGACGACATTTATAAATAAGCATGCAGTTAAATCAAACATTACATCAAAATAACTTTAGTAGTTTGTGTTCACGTACTGTACAGGCCAGTCAAGTGGGAGGTGCCTCACGATATTGATCTCTATTTCTACATCTTCCAATTCAACCTTGATGTCTTCGAACATGGAAATCATGGAAAATGTTGGCTCAGGGGTGAATGTACATGTGCACACTGGACTGATAAACAAGCAGAAAGATGGACTGGATAGCACACCACTGAAATAGAAAATGGGCTGAGACATATCTTGTCAGGTTGAGTTGGCAACACTGCTCTGAAGTATTTTGAGAGAGGGAGAGAGTGAGAGAGAGAGAGAGAGAGGTAAAAAAAGAAGAAGATATAAACCATTGTTAACCCCAACACAGATATTAAATAGAGAACTCACAGAGAGATGCTTCATACAGGTCAACTAGCCAGTTTCACAGGTGAGTACCCAACAAGGGTGTTTTACATTTCAAATCAAAATGTACTACCCAAAGTACACATACCGTACACACAGAAGCTCTGTCATATCTAACGCTGACGCCTGATAAACAGACAAGAAGGGAAAAAGAACAGGAAGAGAAAAGAACTTGAAACAGAGAGAAGAGTGGGAAAAGGTCAAAGCATTCTCCTCCCATGGACACATGTCAGCGGGTCGCCTCGTCTATGTGCTTTATAAAAATACTATTCACATTTTGTCATGGGACAATAGTGTGTTCAATCTGGAGGAAAGTCCAAACGACTGTACAATTACATTGGTTTGATAGGTATATCAATTTCAACACAAAAAAATGTAACCGAAAGAATGCGTCCTCTCTAATACGACAATTTGTGCAATTAAGATGCAATTAAGATTGTGTCAAATTTTCAGGATGTATTGAAATATCATCCGAAGATAATACTGAATGAGGTGACGTGTGCTGCGTCTGTAAAAACCCTCATTCATGTTATTAAATACACTTCATCAACACAATAAAATAAACAGAATAATTTTTGAATATGTTGAAATAGTTTTTAAAAAACAGTGACAGACCAAAACATCGGTCATGATAAATATGACTAAATTAACAGTAGAAGCCAGGATGACTATGAATCCTATATTGAACAGTAAAGATGAATCCTATACTGAACAGTAAAGATGAATCCTATTCTGAACAGTAAAGATGAATCCTATACTGAACAGTAAAGATGAATCCTATACTGAAATGTAAAGATTAACCCTATACTGAACAGTAAAGATGAATCCTATATTTGACAGTAAAGATGAATCCTATACTGAACAGTAAAGATGAATCCTATACTGAACAGTAAAGATGAATCCTATATTTGACAGTAAAGATGAATCCTATACTGAACAGTAAAGATGAATCCTATACTGAACAGTAAAGATGAATCCTATACTGAACAGTAAAGATGAATCCTATACTGAACAGTAAAGATGAATCCTATACTGAACAGTAAAGATGAATCCTATACTGAACAGTAAAGATGAATCCTATACTGAACAGTAAAGATGAATCCTATACTGAACAGTAAAGATGAATCCTATACTGAACAGTAAAGATGAATCCTATAGTGAACAGTAAAGATGAATCCTATAGTGAACAGTAAAGATGAATCCTATACTGAACAGTAAAGATGAATCCTATACTGAACAGTAAAGATGAATCCTATAGTGAACAGTAAAGATGAATCCTATACTGAACAGTAAGTGTATGTTTGTGAATTAACTGTATACAGTGGTGTAAGGTATTAAACACTTAAACCTTTCCATGGTGTGTTTTACCTTAACAACAGGAAGTTACTACAGAATTTGTGCTACTGATTTCTTTCCATCTCCAAACAGCAATAGAAGCTGTCCCTCAAACCATCTTTCCTCGGGACAAAAATGGAAAATACTATTAATTGAACTAACAAATACTCAGGGTAAAGAGCAATAACACTCACATTGAGGTATCATGCATGATGATATAGTATTCGGTACAACAGGCATAGCTAATACAGTTCTACTGCAGTGGTGGAGGATACAGTACTTGTGCTGCTGATTGTGTCATAGAATACTTCCCAACTACATACTGTATAGAAGAATACTAAGGGGCCAAAACCTTTCCAACTACATACTGTATAGAAGAATACTAAGGGGCCAAAACCTTTCCAACTACATACTGTATAGAAGAATACTAAGGGGCCAAAACCTTTCCAACTACATACTGTATAGAAGAATACTAAGGGGCCAAAACCTTTCCAACTACATACTGTATAGGAGAATACTAAGGGGCCAAGACCTTTCTAACTACATACTGTATAGGAGAATACTAAGGGGCCAAAACCTTTCCAACTACATACTGTAAAGGAGACTACTAAGGGGCCAAAACCTTTCCAACTACATACTGTATAGGAGAATACTAAGGGGCCAAAACCTTTCCAACTACATACTGTATAGGAGACTACTAAGGGGCCAAGACCTTTCCAACCAAGTACAGATGTTGTTTTCTGGTAGATAACAAAATGGTGGCCGGTGAATATTGAGCCAAACTGTTGGCAGCTATGGTGTCCATATTAGGACTGGCTCAGGGTCAAAACAGGCCCTTCTAATATGAACACGTAAAAAGAGAGACTGGTTTTTCACTGGTTTTGAAAATCATAGAATCTGCAATCTGTCATTTCAGTCCTTGGGGAAAAACAAGTTGAATACTTCACATTGAAATTAAATGTTAATTCCAGTTTGCGGAACTATTTGGGTCCAAAGGCAGAACAAAATAGTTGTCATCATAACCAGAGGCAGTAGAACGACAGGAAGCAGACAAATAACACATACATATGAAGACTTCTCATTCAGTACTTCACTATGTCCCCAAGATTCTCTCTGTTCTGTTCCTTCACATATCTCAACCTTGTAGGTGGAAATGTGAAATAATCACGTGGTTGGATTATTACAACTAAGAAAAAACACGTTATTTAAAAAAATATTTTTCACTTCCTGCTCGTTGGATCAATGTGCTCCATATGGACTAAAACAAACACCCACAATGCAGCAGAAACATGTATCAATAACCCTCCTCTCTGCCACAAGGACTGCTGGGATACGCCTCCTTATGCTGTATGACGAAATATAGACAAAGTAAAGGCAAATCGAGTAGGAAATGAAAAACCGAACATGCATGGCTCCATAACAGCAGTGTAACCAGTCTGAAACAGAAGTTTACCGGGGGTCCTGGACGTTCCACTAGGCAGCAGAAGCTGTCTGGCAGTATTCTCATAGGTCTTTATGAGGCATCAGTAGTACAGGTAACTGTCCTAAGTCACTATTTATTCTAAATGGTCAGTGACACATGACTTGTAATCACTGGTCCTGCCCGAGTGGCGCAGCGGTCTAAGGCACTGTATCTCAGTGCTAAAGGCGTCCCTACAGACCAAGCAGTATCACAACCTGCCATGAATGAGAGTCCCATAGGGAGGCGCAAATTGGACCAGCGTTGTCGGAGTAGGTTGTCATTGTGAAGAAGAATTTGTTCTTAACTGACTTGCCTAGTTAAATAACATAAAAAACATTTCCATTTGGCACTAGTCATACCCTTCACATTAAGGTTGGGGTCAGTTCAGAATTGAATTGAGTTAATTAGTAAACAGCCATTTTAAGTCATGAATTACATTTTTATTTGCTGATTTGACAACTGAACTTCATGTAGCCCTCGTCTCAGAGTAACGGAGAGACTTGTGGTGAAGTCACACTAGAAGATTCTGTGTCAAATCTCTGGACCTTGACATTTTGGATTCAGAATGAGGAGTTGGTAATCCTATTGCTGTATAGAGGTGAACTGAGAGTTGTCAGGGGGAGAGAGAGAGGAGGCTAGCTGACTGTCAGTGGGCTTAGTGTAACCACTGGTTCTGTGGTTAAACTACTACCTCTATAGAGGACTAGTTCTGTGGTTAAACTACTACCTCTATAGAGGACTAGTTCTGTGGTTAAACTACTACCTCTATAGAGGACTAGTTCTGTGGTTAAACTACTACCTCTATAGAGGACTAGTTCTGTGGTTAAACTACTACCTCTATAGAGGACTAGGTCTGTGGTTAAACTACTACCTCTATAGAGGACTAGTTCTGTGGTTAAACTACTACCTCTATAGAGGACTAGTTCTGTGGTTAAACTGCTACCTCTATAGAGGACTAGTTCTGTGGTTAAACTACTACCTCTATAGAGGACTAGTTCTGTGGTTAAACTACTACCTCTATAGAGGACTAGTTCTGTGGTTAAACTACTACCTCTATAGAGGACTAGTTCTGTGGTTAAACTACTACCTCTATAGAGGACTAGTTCTGTGGTTAAACTACTACCTCTATAGAGGACTAGTTCTGTGGTTAAACTACTACCTCTATAGAGGACTAGGTCTGTGGTTAAACTACTACCTCTATAGAGGACTAGTTCTGTGGTTAAACTACTACCTCTATAGAGGACTAGTTCTGTGGTTAAACTACTACCTCTATAGAGGACTAGGTCTGTGGTTAAACTACTACCTCTATAGAGGACTAGTTCTGTGGTTAAACTACTACCTCTATAGAGGACTAGGTCTGTGGTTAAACTACTACCTCTATAGAGGACTAGTTCTGTGGTTAAACTACTACCTCTATAGAGGACTAGTTCTGTGGTTAAACTACTACCTCTATAGAGGACTAGTTCTGTGGTTAAACTACTACCTCTATAGAGGACTAGTTCTGTGGTTAAACTACTACCTCTATAGAGGACTAGGTCTGTGGTTAAACTACTACCTCTATAGAGGACTAGGTCTGTGGTTAAACTACTACCTCTATAGAGGACTAGTTCTGTGGTTAAACTACTACCTCTATAGAGGACTAGTTCTGTGGTTAAACTACTACCTCTATAGAGGACTAGTTCTGTGGTTAAACTACTACCTCTATAGAGGACTAGTTCTGTGGTTAAACTACTACCTCTATAGAGGACTAGGTCTGTGGTTAAACTACTACCTCTATAGAGGACTAGTTCTGTGGTTAAACTGCTACCTCTATAGAGGACTAGTTCTGTGGTTAAACTACTACCTCTATAGAGGACTAGTTCTGTGGTTAAACTACTACCTCTATAGAGGACTAGTTCTGTGGTTAAACTACTACCTCTATAGAGGACTAGTTCTGTGGTTAAACTACTACCTCTATAGAGGACTAGGTCTGTGGTTAAACTACTACCTCTATAGAGGACTAGTTCTGTGGTTAAACTACTACCTCTATAGAGGACTAGTTCTGTGGTTAAACTACTACCTCTATAGAGGACTAGTTCTGTGGTTAAACTACTACCTCTATAGAGGACTAGTTCTGTGGTTAAACTACTACCTCTATAGAGGACTAGTTCTGTGGTTAAACTGCTACCTCTATAGAGGACTAGTTCTGTGGTTAAACTACTACCTCTATAGAGGACTAGTTCTGTGGTTAAACTACTACCTCTATAGAGGACTAGTTCTGTGGTTAAACTACTACCTCTATAGAGGACTAGTTCTGTGGTTAAACTACTACCTCTATAGAGGACTAGTTCTGTGGTTAAACTACTACCTCTATAGAGGACTAGTTCTGTGGTTAAACTACTACCTCTATAGAGGACTAGTTCTGTGGTTAAACTACTACCTCTATAGAGGACTAGTTCTGTGGTTAAACTACTACCTCTATAGAGGACTAGTTCTGTGGTTAAACTACTACCTCTATAGAGGACTAGTTCTGTGGTTAAACTACTACCTCTATAGAGGACTAGTTCTGTGGTTAAACTACTACCTCTATAGAGGACTAGGTCTGTGGTTAAACTACTACCTCTATAGAGGACTAGTTCTGTGGTTAAACTACTACCTCTATAGAGGACTAGTTCTGTGGTTAAACTGCTACCTCTATAGAGGACTAGTTATGTGGTTAAACTACTACCTCTATAGAGGACTAGGTCTGTGGTTAAACTTAAACCACACACCATGACTACCACCCCCCCCCCCCCTCCCAGTGGAGCTCCCTCACTCCCTCCCTCCGTCCCTCCCTCCCTCCCTCCCTCCCTCCCTCCCTCCCTCCCTCCCTCCCTCCCTTCCTTCCTTCCTTCCTCCATGAGAATCTGTCTATATGGAATCTGTCTCTCATCCATTCATCCAGGCCACTAGAAAGGACACCCTCCTCCTCCTCCTCTCTCTGTGTCTCAGCCACCGTAGTGAGTTATAACGGAGACTATTTTTCATGCTACAGCAGTCCTCCTCATTATCCTCTCATTTGCATTGCAAACCGTTACTACAAACTCTGTGTCCCTGTGTCAGGCCACAATCTGCATAACCTAATTTCCTCGCAGTGATGAATCTCTTCCGAGACATTATTGAGAAAAAATCCTATGTCATTCCATTGAAGCCAGTGATAAAGGAACTTTTACAAAGTTATTTGTTAAGATGCCCACATGGTTTACAGTAGTTTAGACGTGAAAAGGTTTTTCTAGTTAAGCTGCCCACATGGTTTACAGTAGTTTTAGACGTGATAAGCTCTTTCAAGATAAACCACCCACATGGTTTACAGTAGTTTAGACGTGATAAGAGCGTTCAAGTTAAGCTACCCACATGGTTTACAGTAGTTTAGACGTGATAAGCTCTTTCAAGATAAACCACCCACATGGTTTACAGTAGTTTAGACGTGATAAGCTCTTTCAAGATAAGCCACCTTACATGGTTTACAGTAGTTTAGACGTGATAAGCTTTTCAAGATAAGCCACCCACATGGTTTACAGTAGTTTAGACATGATAAGAGCTTTCAAGTGAACAACGTAACAGTGAACGCCACACCCCCAAAAATTATCCAATGGATGACCTGCGTTGTACATACAGGTAAGTAGTTGTTGTTTTTAACACATTATATAAATAATTGTGAAAATTAAATAGAGTAAACATTAAATAAAACATGTTGAAAATGGTACAAGGCTTGGTCACAACAGAGTTAGTTACCGTAAATACTGTAAGAGGTGAGTAACACTGAAGTGATGGTGATGCAATATCTACAATATGTAGCTCCTTTGTGAGGAACATTTCAACATACAGTAGTGGTTGGTTGTCTTTCCATCTCTCTCTCTCTCCAGTTCATTTTGTCGCAACAACAGTCATGTAAAACACTGTGCTCTGTATAACATCTCTTTTTCGACACACTGCATCTTTTTCCTCTGCGTTCCTCATCGTGGTTCCCTCGTACCGTCCTGAGAGTCCTGACACCATCCCTGTCTGTGTAGAGAACAGTACATATGGTCATACTATCTCCATATTGCGTGGTTCCTCGATGCTTCTTTCACAAATACCACCACCGCTGCCAGTCCAGCTTATATACAGCGTCAGAGGTTAACATGGCCTGGTCTTTACCTAGAGCCGTTTTACTGTTGTTACTGTACCAGTTAGGGGCTAGAGTGGAGATAAGGAGGTGGAGTCTGGTAGTGTGTTGGTTGGTGGCACTCTGAGTAGGGTCTGCAAGCTCCTTCTCTGGAGAACGCTAGCTAGTTAGCTAGTTAGCGCAGTTGATGGCTGGTGGGATGTCGTGGGGAGGGGTTTTGGGGAGGCTCTTGTGACTGTTTGAGGTACTGAGGAACCGGAGAAGGCTGGGTACTGGCTGGTCCAGGAGCTGGAGGAAGATGGTTTGGGACCTCACTCCTATACCACTGTGTTCCTCTGTCGGTACGGGGGAGGGGGCAGAACTGTGCCCGGCTTGAGATTGGACGAGAACTCTGATAGGTACTCAGGGTTTTCGGCCACCACCGGCCTGATGCAGCCGTTCCGTTTGTAGAACAACTTGCCATTGGTGGTTCCCGCCTCAAGGGTGCTGCCCGCCTGGTTTGTAACGCTGTTCAACGGCTTGGGTGGCAGGCTGTGCTGCCAGTACTCTGGATTGTCAAAGGTCACCTTGAGCTTCTTGCCTGCCGGTTTGCCTCCCGCCTGGTTCCCCTGTCCCTGCTTCAGTACACTGCCAGGGTGGGTGGTGTGCCCCTGGTAGGCTGGTATAACACTTCTCTGGCCCTCGGGCGCCGACATGGAGATGGGACCTTTCTTGACAGTTGACCTTTCAGGGTGGTAAACCTGGGTGGCAGAGGGCCCACCACCACACTGGATTAGGTGGGACTGGTGTCCCTGAAGGCCCAGGTGGGTCCGTTGTGGTGAGTTTCCAGATAGGGCCGAGTGGCCAGGTTTCACACCAACACTGTGGAGCTTGTGATTGTGGTGACCCGGCACTGGGTGATGGCAGCCTCCCTGCAGCCCAGAGGGGGAGCTCTCTGTCGGTACGACGGGGTAGTAAGGAAGGCCAGTCTGGACGGTGAGTTGGGGATAGGAGCCAATACTGATAGTCGAGGCTGTACTCTGCGATGGGAGACCACCGTTCTTTCTCAGGACCAGGTCTCCGGGGTTGTGGAAGGTGTTGAGGTAGAGAGGCTCGTTGATGTACTCGTCTTCGCCCCCCTTGGGCTGGCTGTTGGGTGTGCTGTGGTAGGCCGGGTTGTCCAGGGCGTGGACCTCGTCGTTCTTGCGTCGCGCCACGAATGGGTTCTCCTCAATCGGTTTCAGATAGTCTAGAGAGAAAGAGAGAGAGAGAGAGAGAGAGAGATAAAGAAGGAGAGAAAATAATACATAGTGTGTGAGAGAGAGAGAGAGAGAGAGAGAGAGAGAGAAAGAAGGAGAGAAAACAATAAATAGTGAGAGAGAGGGAGAGAGAGAGAGAGAGAGAGAGAGGGAGAGCGAGAGAGATAAAGAAGGAGAGAAAACAATAAATAGTGTGTGTGAGAGAGAGAGAGCGAGAGAGAGAGAAAGAAGAGCAAGAGAGAGAAAATGAGAAGAGGGTAGTTCACCAAAGATCACTGAGCAGATCCATATCAAGGTCTGAAGGCCACCTTGCCAACCCGTTCCTTGGCAGTCTCCTCTCCCAGCAACCTGAGGTGAACCAGCAGCTCCAGTTCTGCACTGCTGCCTGCCAGGCACTATAATAGTATGGGGTGGAATCTATCTATTTGACACTCCTCCCCTCCACCCCTCCACTCCCCCACTCCTCCACCCCTCCACTTCTCCGCTTCTCCACTCCTCCACCCCTCCACCTCCACTTCTCCACTCCTCCACCTCTACTTCTCCACCCCTCCACCTCCACTTCTCCACTCCTCCACCTCCACTTCTCCACCCCTCCACCTCCACTTCTCCACTCCTCCACCTCCACTCCTCCACCCCTCCACCTCCACTTCTCCACTCCTCCACCTCTACTTCTCCACCCCTCCACCTCCACTTCTCCACTCCTCCACCTCCACTTCTCCACTCCTCCACCTCTACTTCTCCACCCCTCCACCTCCACTCCTCCACTCCTCCACCTCCACTTCTCCACCCCTCCACCTCCACTTCTCCACTCCTCCACCTCCACTTCTCCACCCCTCCACCTCCACTTCTCCACTCCTCCACCTCCACTTCTCCACCCCTCCACCTCCACTCCTCCACTCCTCCACCTCCACTTCTCCACTCCTCCACCCCTCCACTTCTCCAATCCTCCACCTCCACTTCTCCACTCCTCCACTTCTCTACCCCTCCACCTCCACTTCTCCACCCCTCCACCTCCACTCCTCCACCCCTCCACCTCCACTCCTCCACTTCTCCACCCCTCCACTTCTCCACCCCTCCACTCCCCCACTCCTCCACCCCTCCACTCCCCCACTTCTCCACCCCTCCACCTCCACTTCTCCACTCCTCCACCCCTCCACTCCTCCACTTCTCCACTCCTCCACCCCTCCACCTCCACTCCTCCACCCCTCCACTTCTCCACCCCTCCACTCCTCCACTCCTCCACTCCCCCACTCCTCCAATCCTCCCCTTCTCCACTCCTCCCCTTCTCCACCCCTCCACTTCTCCACCCCTCCACTCCATTCCCCCACCCCCCCACTCCTCCACTTCTCCACTCCTCCACTCCTCCACCTCTCCACCCCTCCACTCCGCCATTTCTCTACTTCTCTACTTCTCCACTCCCCCACTCCTCTACCCCTCCACTCCCCCACTCCTCCACTCTTCCACTCCTCCATCCGTCCACTCCCCTACCCCTCCACTCCTCCATTCCCCTACTCCACTCTGGTGCTCAACCGCCCCTCCAGCCCTCCACCCCTCCACTCCTTCATTGCATCAGTTTTGTTTATCTGGCTTTAGTTTTATTGCCAGCTTCTCCACAAATCGAAGTTGCATGAGACTGACAGAGTGAAAACAGCCTATGATCAAAGCCCGAAGTAGTAATATCTGAGCTAAAGCTTGTGTTTACAACGCTCAGAGTCAGCGAACAATATAATGGGAATCTAAAGATGTAGAACAATGTAGAATCATACTGTTATGCTAAAAATTACTGGGAGTACAGCAGGCTGTTGTCCAGAGAGGTTAGAGACAGAGGTACAGTGACTATAGTAGTGAATGAAGGTTTTGAAGGAAGTGATGTAGGTCCTTCCATTACAGAGCGAGACACGACATGGCTACAGAAAACTAGGCCATGTTGAACTGGTGTTGAACTGGTGTTGAACTGGTGTTGAACTGGTGTTGAACTGGTGTTGAACTGGTGTTGAACTGGTGTTGAACTGGTGTTGAACTGGTGTTGAACTGTTGAAGTGTTTCGTTTTTCCACCCGACTTCAAAGGAACAAACAAAGCTTGGCTCTTTTCACTGAGCCCTCATAGGAGTAACTGGTTGAAATGACAAGCTGTCTTACGTCTAGTCAGTGTCTCCTAGCTGCAGGCGTCTAGACGTTGACTCTTAGGTCTAGATCTGTCTAGGCTCTAGGCTTGGGTTTCCCGGACACAGATAAGCCTAGCTATTCCAATGGAGATTCTTCATTGTGCATGTTTTTTAGTTCAGGACTAAGCCAGCCCCAGATGGTCTACCTACCTAATGAGGTCTTATCCTTCATGGGGGTCATGTAGCCGTCCTCGTCCGTGTCCCGCCGGGGCCCCACACCCCGGTCCCCCAGGAACACGGTAGGGTCGGCACTGTAGCGCTGCCCGTTGTTGTCCTCTGCCCCGGGCCTTGTCTGGGTCTTCTTCTTGAGCAGCGTGCCGTTGCAGCGCTGGTCCTCCAGGGTGTCCAGGGCTGCCCCCTGTGTGCCTGCAGGATCTGGAGAGGAGACACAAGACGGAGACCCTCCCAATGCCAGGCCCTCCTCAGGGGTCGAGCCTGAACCGTCCCGGTACCCAAACTGGTTCTGGGGAAAGAGGGGAGACAACGTGAGAGGAAAACATTAACTCCAACGCAGGAGGACTAACACTCATTACAAAGCCGCTCTTACAAATCAAGGATGTTTTTCATTTATTTAATGTAATTTATTATTCTCATGGAGATGAACATCTCTGACAAGAGAGGGCCTGTATAGTTACTCTGAAATCATATCTGGACCAGAGTTATGAGAGAAAACGCTTGATTCCATGAACCAACATGTTGTTGCGAATTAAATTTCTCTGCGGCTGTTTTCCAGGGTATAGTTTGGTTCAAAGGTCTAAGAAAGAAGGAGGAAAAAACAGAGTTGATATTTAAACACCTGAACCCTATGAGCAACAACAATAACAACAACAAACATATTACATGACTTATAGGGCAAGTATATTTCCTGATATTCTCCAGGATAGCTCCAAGCTATTAGAGCTGGGCCAGCTTGCCAGAGTTTCTACTAGAGAGCCACCCCCCTGAGCCATCCCCCTGCCCGCAATGTTTTACTGCTAATATTAGTCACCTTCTGGGAAGCCACAAAGGGAGAGAGGGGGGGGGGGTCCTGGGGACCGGCCTCTCTTTCACTCCCACCCACTCTTTCCCTCTGTCCTCTCTCCATCACTCCATCGCTCTGCAATCATCTCTTCTCCTCTCCTCCTCTAGCCCAACCTCTCTATTCATCCCTCTCCCCAGTCAAGTTTTTAAAAGGCCCCCATTATCCTCTCCTCCGGTGAGGTTCAATCAGAAAAGCAAATTAGTCAGAATTACACTTTATCCCAAATGGCACCCTATTCCCTTTATAGTGCATTACTTCTGACCAGAACTCAAAAGAAGTCCACTGTATAGGCAAGGGGGGCATTTGGGCCACATCCTAGCTAGTCTATTTTATTCACTGTGCCAGCGGAGCCAGTGTTCCAGTTCTTTCACTTTGCAATCTTCTCCCATGACTCCCTGTCCTATTCATAGTCCTAGACTGTTTGACTGCATAATGAACATGTGTTTCAGTCAGAATATTGACCTTTGACATTTCAGATGTGTGGGTGCCTGTGTCCAGGTCCCCCAGGGCCATGGCATGACCGCCAGCACGAGGGCACACGGGCACACAGTCAATATGAGATGCAGGATCATGGTCGAGGCAGAGCGGCGGCGAGCGGCAGAGTAAATAGCCAAGCCCAGGACTCATTGTCTCTGAGCAAACGGTGGCGGCGCTTTAGTGGAGAGGCTGCTATTTACACATGGAGGCCGGCGTAATGAAAAAGGAGGCCTGGAGAGCGGGTGGATAAAAAGGCCATGGTCGGGCGTGACACACTGGGACACAGAGATGGAGAAGAACTGGAGGAGATACACTGGGACAGAGAGAGAGAGAGAGAAGAACTGGAGGAGGCAGACTGGGACAGAGAGATGGAGAAGAACTGGAGGAGATACACTGGGACACAGAGAGAAGAACTGGAGGAGGCAGACTGGGACAGAGAGATGGAGAAGAACTGGAGGAGATACACTGGGACAGAGAGAGAGAGAAGAACTGGAGGAGATACACTGGGACAGAGAGAGAGAGAAGAACTGGAGGAGGCAGACTGGGACAGAGAGAGAGCGGGAAGAACTGGAGGAGATACACTGGGACAGAGAGAGAGGGAAGAACTGGAGGAGATACACTGGGACAGAGAGAGAGAGAATAACTGGAGGAGATACACTCGGACAGAGAGAGAGAGAAGAACTGGAGGAGGCAGACTGGGACAGAGAGAGAAGAACTGGAGGAGATACACTGGGACAGAGAGAGAGAAAAGAACTGGAGGAGATACACTGGGACAGAGAGAGAGAGAAGAACTGGAAGAGATACACTGGGACAGAGAGAGACAGAAGAACTGGAGGAGATAAACTGGGACAGAGAGAGAGAGAAGAACTGGAGGAGGCAGACTGGGACAGAGAGAGAGAGAAGAACTGGAGGAGATACACTGGGACAGAGAGAGAGAGAAGAACTGGAGGAGATACACTGGGACAGAGAGAGAGAGAGAAGAGCTGGAGGAGATACACGGACAGCGAGAGAGAGAAGAACTGGAGGAGGCAGACTGGAACAGAGAGATAAGAACTGAAGGAGATACACTGGGACAGAGAGAGAGAGAAGAACTGGAGGAGATACACTGGGACAGAGAGAGAGAGAAGAACTGGAGGAGGCAGACTGGGACAGAGAGATGGAGAAGAACTGGAGGAGATACACTGGGACACAGAGAGAAGAACTGGAGGAGGCAGACTGGGACAGAGAGATGGAGAAGAACTGGAGGAGATACACTGGGACAGAGAGAGAGAGAAGAACTGGAGGAGATACACTGGGACAGAGAGAGAGAGAAGAACTGGAGGAGGCAGACTGGGACAGAGAGAGAGCGGGAAGAACTGGAGGAGATACACTGGGACAGAGAGAGAGGGAAGAACTGGAGGAGATACACTCGGACAGAGAGAGAGAGAAGAACTGGAGGAGGCAGACTGGGACAGAGAGAGAAGAACTGGAGGAGATACACTGGGACAGAGAGAGAGAGAAGAACTGGAGGAGATACACGGACAGCGAGAGAGAGAAGAACTGGAGGAGGCAGACTGGGACAGAGAGAGAAGAACTGGAGGAGATACACTGGGACAGAGAGAGAGAGAAGAACTGGAGGAGATACACTGGGACAGAGAGAGAGAGAGAAGAGCTGGAGGAGATACACGGACAGCGAGAGAGAGAAGAACTGGAGGAGGCAGACTGGAACAGAGAGATAAGAACTGAAGGAGATACACTGGGACAGAGAGAGAGAGAAGAACTGGAGGAGATACACTGGGACAGAGAGAGAGAGAAGAACTGGAGGAGGCAGACTGGGACAGAGAGATGGAGAAGAACTGGAGGAGATACACTGGGACACAGAGAGAAGAACTGGAGGAGGCAGACTGGGACAGAGAGATGGAGAAGAACTGGAGGAGATACACTGGGACAGAGAGAGAGAGAAGAACTGGAGGAGATACACTGGGACAGAGAGAGAGAGAAGAACTGGAGGAGGCAGACTGGGACAGAGAGAGAGCGGGAAGAACTGGAGGAGATACACTGGGACAGAGAGAGAGAGAATAACTGGAGGAGATACATTCGGACAGAGAGAGAGAGAAGAACTGGAGGAGGCAGACTGGGACAGAGAGAGAATAACTGGAGGAGATACACTGGGACAGAGAGAGAGAAAAGAACTGGAGGAGATACACTGGGACAGAGAGAGAGAAAAGACCTGGAAGAGATACACTGGGACAGAGAGAGACAGAAGAACTGGAGGAGATAAACTGGGACAGAGAGAGAGAGAAGAACTGGAGGAGGCAGACTGGGACAGAGAGAGAGAGAAGAACTGGAGGAGATACACTGGGACAGAGAGAGAGAGAAGAACTGGAGGAGATACACTGGGACAGAGAGAGAGAGAGAAGAGCTGGAGGAGATACACGGACAGCGAGAGAGAGAAGAACTGGAGGAGGCAGACTGGAACAGAGAGATAAGAACTGAAGGAGATACACTGGGACAGAGAGAGAGAGAAGAACTGGAGGAGATACACTGGGACAGAGAGAGAGAGAAGAACTGGAGGAGGCAGACTGGGACAGAGAGATGGAGAAGAACTGGAGGAGATACACTGGGACACAGAGAGAAGAACTGGAGGAGGCAGACTGGGACAGAGAGATGGAGAAGAACTGGAGGAGATACACTGGGACAGAGAGAGAGAGAAGAACTGGAGGAGATACACTGGGACAGAGAGAGAGAGAAGAACTGGAGGAGGCAGACTGGGACAGAGAGAGAGCGGGAAGAACTGGAGGAGATACACTGGGACAGAGAGAGAGAGAATAACTGGAGGAGATACATTCGGACAGAGAGAGAGAGAAGAACTGGAGGAGGCAGACTGGGACAGAGAGAGAATAACTGGAGGAGATACACTGGGACAGAGAGAGAGAAAAGAACTGGAGGAGATACACTGGGACAGAGAGAGAGAGAAGACCTGGAAGAGATACACTGGGACAGAGAGAGACAGAAGAACTGGAGGAGATAAACTGGGACAGAGAGAGAGAGAAGAACTGGAGGAGGCAGACTGGGACAGAGAGAGAGAGAAGAACTGGAGGAGATACACTGGGACAGAGAGAGAGAGAGAAGAGCTGGAGGAGATACACGGACAGCGAGAGAGAGAAGAACTGGAGGAGGCAGACTGGAACAGAGAGATAAGAACTGAAGGAGATACACTGGGACAGAGAGAGAGAGAAGAACTGGAGGAGATACACTGGGACAGAGAGAGAGAGAAGAACTGGAGGAGGCAGACTGGGACAGAGAGATGGAGAAGAACTGGAGGAGATACACTGGGACAGAGAGAGAGAGAAGAACCGGAGGAGATACACTGGGACAGAGAGAGAGAGAAGAACTGGAGGAGGCAGACTGGGACAGAGAGAGAGCGGGAAGAACTGGAGGAGATACACTGGGACAGAGAGAGAGGGAAGAACTGGAGGAGATACACTGGGACAGAGAGAGAGAGAATAACTGGAGGAGATACACTCGGACAGAGAGAGAGAGAAGAACTGGAGGAGGCAGACTGGGACAGAGAGAGAAGAACTGGAGGAGATACACTGGGACAGAGAGAGAGAAAAGAACTGGAGGAGATACACTGGGACAGAGAGAGAGAGAAGAACTGGAAGAGATACACTGGGACAGAGAGAGACAGAAGAACTGGAGGAGATAAACTGGGACAGAGAGAGAGAGAAGAACTGGAGGAGGCAGACTGGGACAGAGAGAGAGAGAAGAACTGGAGGAGATACACTGGGACAGAGAGAGAGAGAGAAGAACTGGAGGAGATACACTGGGACAGAGAGAGAGAGAGAAGAGCTGGAGGAGATACACGGACAGCGAGAGAGAGAAGAACTGGAGGAGGCAGACTGGAACAGAGAGATAAGAACTGAAGGAGATACACTGGGACAGAGAGAGAGAGAAGAACTGGAGGAGATACACTGGGACAGAGAGAGAGAAAAGAACTGGAGGAGATACACTGGGACAGAGAGAGAGAGAAGAACTGGAAGAGATACACTGGGACAGAGAGAGACAGAAGAACTGGAGGAGATAAACTGGGACAGAGAGAGAGAGAAGAACTGGAGGAGGCAGACTGGGACAGAGAGAGAGAGAAGAACTGGAGGAGATACACTGGGACAGAGAGAGAGAGAGAAGAGCTGGAGGAGATACACGGACAGCGAGAGAGAGAAGAACTGGAGGAGGCAGACTGGAACAGATAGATAAGAACTGAAGGAGATACACTGGGACAGAGAGAGAGAGAAGAACTGGAGGAGATACACTGGGACAGAGAGAGAGAGAAGAACTGGAGGAGGCAGACTGGGACAGAGAGAGAAGAACTGAAGGAGGCAGACTGGGACAGAGAGAGAGAGAAGAACTGGAGGAGATACACTGGGACAGAGAGAGAGAGAAGAACTGGAGGAGATACACTGGGACAGAGAGAGAAGAACTAGAGGAGATACACTGGGACAGAGAGATAAAAACTGGAGGAGATACACTGGGACAGAGAGAGAAGAACTGGAGGACATACACTGGGACAGAGAGAGAAGAACTGTAAGGAGGCAGACTGGGACAGCGAGAGAGAAGAACTGGAGGAGATACACTGGGACAGAGAGAGGGAGAAGAACTGGAGGAGATACACTGGGACAGAGAGAGAAGAACTGGAGGAGATACACAGGGACAGAGAGAGAAGAACTGGAGGAGATACACTGGGACAGAGAGAGAGGGAAGAACTGGAGTAGGCAGACTGGGACAGAGAGAGAAGAACTGGAGGAGATACACAGGGACAGAGAGAGAAGAACTGGATGAGATACACTGGGACAGAGAGAGAAGAACTAGAGGAGATACACTGGGACAGAGAGATAAAAACTGGAGGAGATACACTGGGACAGAGAGAGAAGAACTGGAGGACATACACTGGGACAGAGAGAGAAGAACTGTAGGAGGCAGACTGGGACAGCGAGAGAGAAGAACTGGAGGAGATACACTGGGACAGAGAGAGGGAGAAGAACTGGAGGAGATACACTGGGACAGAGAGAGAAGAACTGGAGGAGATACACAGGGACAGAGAGAGAAGAACTGGAGGAGATACACTGGGACAGAGAGAGAGGGAAGAACTGGAGTAGGCAGACTGGGACAGAGAGAGAATAACTGGATGAGATACACAGGGACAGAGAGAGAAGAACTGGATGAGATACACTGGGACAGAGAGAGAGGGAAGAACTGGAGGAGGCAGACTGGAACAGAGAGATAAGAACTGAAGGAGATACACTGGGACAGAGAGAGAGAGAAGAACTGGAGGAGATACACTGGGACAGAGAGAGAGAGAAGAACTGGAGGAGGCAGACTGGGACAGAGAGAGAAGAACTGAAGGAGATACACTGGGACAGAGAGAGAGAAGAACTGGAGGAGGCAGACTGGGACAGAGAGAGAGAGAAGAACTGGAGGAGATACACTGGGACAGAGAGAGAGAGAAGAACTGGAGGAGATACACTGGGACAGAGAGAGAAGAACTAGAGGAGATACACTGGGACAGAGAGATAAAAACTGGAGGAGATACACTGGGACAGAGAGAGAAGAACTGGAGGACATACACTGGGACAGAGAGAGAAGAACTGTAGGAGGCAGACTGGGACAGCGAGAGAGAAGAACTGGAGGAGATACACTGGGACAGAGAGAGGGAGAAGAACTGGAGGAGATACACAGGGACAGAGAGAGAAGAACTGGAGGAGATACACTGGGACAGAGAGAGAGGGAAGAACTGGAGTAGGCAGACTGGGACAGAGAGAGAAGAACTGGAGGAGATACACAGGGACAGAGAGAGAAGAACTGGATGAGATACACTGGGACAGAGAGAGAAGAACTAGAGGAGATACACTGGGACAGAGAGATAAAAACTGGAGGAGATACACTGGGACAGAGAGAGAAGAACTGGAGGACATACACTGGGACAGAGAGAGAAGAACTGTAGGAGGCAGACTGGGACAGCGAGAGAGAAGAACTGGAGGAGATACACTGGGACAGAGAGAGGGAGAAGAACTGGAGGAGATACACTGGGACAGAGAGAGAAGAACTGGAGGAGATACACAGGGACAGAGAGAGAAGAACTGGAGGAGATACACTGGGACAGAGAGAGAGGGAAGAACTGGAGTAGGCAGACTGGGACAGAGAGAGAAGAACTGGAGGAGATACACAGGGACAGAGAGAGAAGAACTGGATGAGATACACTGGGACAGAGAGAGAGGGAAGAACTGGAGGAGGCAGACTGGGACAGAGAGAGGGAGAAGAACTGGAGGAGATACACTGGGACAGAAAGAGAGAGAAGAACTGGAGGAGGCAGACTGGGACAGAGAGAGAGAGAAGAACTGGAGGAGGCAGACTGGGACAGAGAGAGGGAGAAGGGCTGTCTAGATGAATGGAAATCAGATGGAAGTGGAGGTAGGGTTTGATACTTTCTGAGGCTGATAGAACATTGAGGAAAAGAGAGGAGGAATTACATCACAATTTTGTTGTTGTGGATAGTATGTGTGTGTGGTTGTGTGTTAATTTGAGTGTGTGTGTGTGTGTGTATGTGTGTGTGTGTGTTTCTGCATGTGTGTGTGTGTGTGTGGGGGGAGGTTCTGTGCATGTGTGTGTGTGTGTGTGTGTGGGGGGGGGGGGGGGTTCTGTGCATGTGTGTGTGTGTGTGTGTGTGTGTGTGTGTGGGGGGGGGGGGGAGGTTCTGTGCATGTGTGTGTGTGTGTGTGTGTGTGTGTGGGGGGAGGTTCTGTACATGTGTGTGTGTGTGTGTGTGTGTGTGTGTGTGTGTGTGTGTGTGTGTGTGTGTGTGTGTGTGTGTGTGTGTGTGTGTGTGTGTGTGTGTGCGTGCGTGCGTGCTTCTACCTACCCTGTTGGAGTCGACGCGGAGCCTGGCTGTGTATGATAGTGGAGGCATGTTAAAGTGATGGGGAACCAGGTACTCCTCAGCATCCATAAAGTCCTCCACATCCTCCTCATCCAACAGGCTCTGGAAGAACTTACTGTCGTTGGGGCTGGGCAGCTTCATACGGTCATCCCCCTGAGTTAAGAAGCACAGATACACAACATCACATTACTGTCTACTGGGTTGTGTTCAGCAGAGCACAGCGTAGCGAAATGTTTTGCTGCGCAACACCAACATTTGGGACGGTTGCGCTAACGTATGCTAATGTGATTAGCATGACGTTGTAAGTAACAAGAACATCTCCTAGGACATGTCTTATATGGGCAGAAAGCTGAGATTATTGTTAATCTAAATGCACTGTCCAATTTAAAGTAGCTATTACAGTGAAAACACTTCCATGCTGTTGTTTGAGGAGAGTGACAACAACAAAACCCGTTCATCACGGCAACTGGTTTGATACATTGACCTCTGAAGGTAAATAATGTACTTACATTCAGTAATCTTGCTCTGATTTGTCATCCTGAGGGTCCCAGAGATAAAATGTAGCGTAGTTTTGATTGATAAAATCTATTTTTATATTAAAATGTAGGAACTGGGTTGTACAGTTTGAACCCCTGCTGTGTCTGGCCCCACACCCACCCCACTGAGCAGCTTACCGATCGCTGCAGGTGTACACAGTCCATCTGTAAATAGCGCCTCCAATCTACCTCATCCCCATATTGTTTTTATTTACTTTTTTGCTCTTTTGTACACCAGTATTTCTACTTGCACATCATCATCTTCACATCTATCACTCCAGTGTTAATTTGCTAAATTGTAATTACTTTGCTACTATGGCCTATTTATTGCCTTACCGCTCACGTCATTTGCACACACTGTATTTCTATGTTGTTATTGACTGTACGTTTGTTTATTCCACGTGTAACTGTGTTGTTGTTTGTGTCGCACTGCTTTGCTTTATCCTGAACTTGTTCTCAACTGGCCATCTGGTTAAATAAAGGTGTTCTCAACTGGCCATCTGGTTAAATAAAGGTGTTCTCAACTGGCCATCTGGTTAAATAAAGGTGTTCTCAACTGGCCATCTGGTTAAATAAAGGTGTTCTCAACTGGCCATCTGGTTAAATAAAGGTGTTCTCAACTGGCCATCTGGTTAAATAAAGGTGTTCTCAACTGGCCATCTGGTTAAATAAAGGTGATATAAAACATTAAAATAAATTAAAGGGAGTCTAATTTTCCATCATATATGACTTTCCTGGGAGTGTGTAAACTTTATTTTTTTATTACCATATCATTTTTGTATGTTCTCTATAGTTATGTACTTGAAAATGTATTAATTGACCAATTCGGCACATTTGACCAGACTCGATATGACATTTTGTAATGTATTGTAATGCGTCATTGGATCAGTCTGAAACTTTGCAGGTACACTGCTGCCATCTAGTGGCCAAAATTTAAATTGCGCCTAAACTGCAATATTATATTATGGCCTTTCTCTTGCATTTCGAAGATGATAAAAAAAATAAAAAATCGTTATTATATTTTCCCAGATTATATTCTCCTACATTAATTTCACATTTCCACTTCAAAGTGTTTCCTTTCAAATGGTATCAAGAATATGTGTATCCTTGCTTCAGGTCCGGAACTACAGGCAGTTAGATTTGGGTATGTCGTTTTAGGCAAACATTGAAAAAAGGGATCTGATCCCAGCTTCTACCCCTGAACAGCTAATCAAATGTCTACCCAGACTATCTGCATTGTCGTCGCCCCCCCCACATCGTCACCCCCCCCCCCACCTCCTCTTTTACGCTGCTGCTACTCTGTTTATTATCTGTGCATAGTCACTTTAACTCTACCTACATGTACATATTACGTCAATTACCTCGACTAACCTGTTCCCACGCACATTGACTCGGTACCCCCTGTACAGAGCCTCGCTACTGTTATTTTACTGCTGCTCTTTAATTACTTGTAATTTGTATCATATTTTTTACTTATCTATTTTCCCTTAACAATTATTTATCTTAAAACTGCATTGTTAGTTAAGGGCTTGTAAGTAAGCATTTCACTGTAAGGTGTTCAGCGGATGTGAAAAATACAATT
>NW_027260946.1:92500-112500 GCF_045791955.1 Oncorhynchus clarkii lewisi
CTCATGTTAGAATAAGACGTTCATACATGTTTCTACCTGCTCTCACAGTCTCATGTTAGAATAAGACGTTCATACATGTTTCTACCTGCTCTCACAGTCTCATGTTAGAATAAGACGTGCATACATGTTTCTACCTGCTCTCACAGTCTCACGTTAGAATAATAAGTTCATACATGTTTCTACCTGCTCTCACAGTCTCACGTTAGAATAAGAAGTTCATACATGTTTCTCAAACGTCAAATTTCTAGGTTGTTCCAAAAGTCAAATGTCGAAGTGTTTAAGATTAAGTTCAGGCATTAACTCTGAATGGTTAACTTCAGGCATTAACTCTGAATGGTTAAGTTCAGGCATTAACTCTGAATGGTTAAGTTCAGGCATTAACTCTGAATGGTGAAGGTTAGGCATTAACTCTGAATGGTGAAGGTTAGGCATTAACTCTGAATGGTGAAGGTTAGGCATTAACTCTGAATGGTGAAGGTTAGGCATTAACTCTGAATGGTGAAGGTTAGGCATTAACTCTGAATGGTTAAGTTAAGGCATTAACTCTGAATGGTGAAGGTTAGGTATTAACTCTGAATGGTGAAGGTTAGGCATTAACTCTGAATGGTTAAGGTTAGGCATTAACTCTGAATGGTGAAGGTTAGGCATTAACTCTGAATGGTGAAGGTTAGGCATTAACTCTGAATGGTGAAGGTTAGGCATTAACTCTGAATGGTGAAGTTAGGCATTAACTCTGAATGGTTAAGGTTAGGCATTAACTCAATGGTTAAGGTTAGGCATTAACTCAATGGTTAAGGTTAGGCATTAACTATGAATGGTTAAGGTTAGGCATTAACTATGAATGGTTAAGGTTAGGCATTAACTCAATGGTTAAGGTTAGGGCTAATGTCTGGGAAAGGTTTAAAACAAAACTATCAACATTGGATTGAAACTTGTAACCTTTGGCCCCAGATGATTACCTTTGGCCCCAGATGATTACCTTTGGCAGAGGGTTACACCCTAGTAAAACCCAAACCCTACTAGAAGCTAACAGCGGTCACTGTTGCCCCCCGAGTGTCTGGTTTCTACGTCATCTCCCAACGTCCTCACACATGGATGGACATCGAATTCTGACCTGTATGACAGGTGACCTGGCTGTAGTGTTTACAGCTAAGCTTGTCACGGTTCGACAGAATGCATCGGAATTTCAAGCTCCCCTCAATGTGTATACACACACTGCAATTGGGCCTATTATCAAGATGGTTAGTCATTGGAGAAAATTGATGTCCTGCCAACACATTAATGTTGATGACAAAGCCCAATGAGCGAAGCTGTGAAGTGGAGGAAATCATAGAGGCTTGTGGTAAGACTGTGGGGACTCTGTTCTCCGCCTTCATTTGTTGCTCAATGGACTGGATGGGAACATCGATGCGTGTGGCTGCAAACACACAATACACACACGGACGCAGATAAGCAGGCACGCACACAGGCAGGCAGGCACGTGCACACACACACAAACACACAAAAACACACACACACAAAGCAAGCCAAAACACACACAGAGGCAGACAGGGAGGAGGGCCAATTGAAGTGCATTATTCTGGATGATAAACAAGTGAATGGCACTTTGTGGTGTGATCAATAAAAGCCCTGGCAAAGAGGGGAGTGTCTGTCTCCCTCCCTCTCCTCTATCACTAGACAGTGGAGAAACAGACAGAGAGAGAGAGAGGGGGGTGTCTGTCTCCCTCCCTCTCCTCTACCACTAGACAGTGGAGAAACAGACAGAGAGAGAGAGAGGGGGGTGTCTGTCTCCCTCCCTCTCCTCTACCACTAGACAGTGGAGAAACAGACAGAGAGAGAGAGAGGGGGGTGTCTGTCTCCCTCCCTCTCCTCTACCACTAGACAGTGGAGAAACAGACAGAGAGAGAGGGGGGTGTCTGTCTCCCTCCCTCTCCTCTACCACTAGACAGTGGAGAAACAGACAGAGAGAGAGGGGGGTGTCTGTCTCCCCCCTCTTCTCTACCACTAGACAGTGTAGAAACAGACAGAGAGAGAGAGGGGGGTGTCTGTCTCCCTCCCTCTCCTCTACCACTAGACAGTGGAGAAACAGACAGAGAGAGAGAGGGTGGTGTCTGTCTCCCTCTCCTCTACCACTAGAGAGTGGAGAAACAGACAGAGACAGAGAGGGGGGTGTCTGTCTCTCCCCTCTTCTCTACCACTAGACAGTGTAGAAACAGACAGAGAGAGAGAGGGGGGTGTCTGTCTCCCTCCCTCTCCTCTACCACTAGACAGTGGAGAAACAGACAGAGAGAGAGAGGGTGGTGTCTGTCTCCCTCCTCTCCTCTACCACTAGACAGTGGAGAAATAGACAGAGGGGGGTGTCTGTATCCCTCTCCTCTACCACTAGGCAGTGGAGAAACAGACAGAGACAGAGAGGGGGGTGTCTGTCTCCTTCCCTCTCCTCTACCACTAGACAGTGGAGAAACAGACAGAGAGGGGGGGGGGGGTGTCTGTCTCCTTCCCTCTCCTTTACCACTAGACAGTGGAGAAACAGACAGAGAGAGAGGGGGGGGGGGGTGTCTGTCTCCCTCCCTCTCCTCTACCACTAGACAGTGGAGAAACAGACAGAGAGAGAGAGGGGGGTGTCTGTCTCCCTCCCTCTCCTCTAACACTAGACAGTGGAGAAACAGACAGAGAGAGAGGGGGGGGGGGTGTCTGTCTCCCTCCCTCTCCTCTACCACTAGACAGTGGAGAAACAGACAGAGAGAGAGAGGGGGGTGTCTGTCTCCCTCCCTCTCCTCTAACACTAGACAGTGGAGAAACAGACAGAGAGAGAGGGGGGGGGGGGGGGGGTTGTCTGTCTCCTCTACCACTAGACAGTGGAGAAACAGACAGAGAGAGAGGGGGGTGTCTGTCTCCCTTCCTCTCCTCTACCACTAGACAGTGGAGAAACAGACAGAGAGGGGGGGGGGGGGGGTGTCTCTATAACAAAGAATAAAGAGCAAAAACATATACATGATCAAATACAGATCTTAGAATCAACTATTAAAGACTACCAGAACCCACTGGATTCTCCAATTACATTGAATGAGTTACAGGACAAAATAAAAACCCTCCAACCCAAAAAGGCCTGTGGTGTTGATGGTATCCTCAATGAAATGATCAAATATACAGACAACAAATTCCAATTGGCTGTACTAAAACTCTTTAACATCATCCTTAGCTCTGGCATCTTCCCCAATATCTGGAACCAAGGACTGATCACCCAATCCACAAAAGTGGAGACAAATTTGACCCCAATAACTACCATGGAATATGCGTCAACAGTAACCTTGGGAAAATCCTCTGCATTATCATTAACAGCAGACTCGTACATTTCCTCAATGAAAACAATGTACTGAGCAAATGTCAAATTGGCTTTTTACCAAATTACCGTACAACAGACCATGTATTCACCCTGCACACCCTAATTGACAACCAAACAAACCAAAACAAAGGCAAAGTCTTCTCATGCTTTGTTGATTTCAAAAAAGCCTTCGACTCAATTTGGCATGAGGGTCTGCTATACAAACTGATGGAAAGTGGTGTTGGGGTAAAACATACGACATTATGAAATCCATGTACACAAACAACAAGTGTGCGGTTAAAATTGGCAAAAAACACACACATTTCTTCGCACATGGTCGTGGGGTTAGACAGGGATGCAGCTTAAGCCCCACCCTCTTCAACATATATATCAACGAATTGGCGCGGGCACTAGAAAAGTCTGCAGCACCCGGCCTCATCCTACTAGAATCCGAAGTCAAATGTCTGCTGTTTGCTGATGATCTGGTGCTTCTGTCACCAACCAAGGAGGGCCTACAGCAGCACCTAGATCTTATGCACAGATTCTGTCAGACCTGGGCCCTGACAGTAAATCTCAGTAAGACCAAAATAATGGTGTTCCAAAAAAGGTCCAGTCGCCAGGACCACAAATACACATTCCATCTAGACACCATTGCCCTTGAGCACACAAAAAACTATATGGACCTCGGCCTAAACATCAGCGCCACAGGTAACTTCCACAAAGCTGTGAACGATCTGAGAGACAAGGCAAGAAGGGCATTCTATGCCATCAAAAGGAACATAAATTTCAACATACCTATTAGGATTTGGCTAAAAATACTTGAATCAGTCATAGAGCCCATTGCCCTTTATGGTTGTGAGGTCTGGGGTCCGCTCACCAACCAAGACTTCACAAAATGGGACAAACACCAAATTGAGACTCTGCACGCAGAATTCTGCAAAAATATCCTCTGTGTACAACGTAGAACACCAAATAATGCATGCCGAGCAGAATTAGGCCGATACCCACTAATTATCAAAATCCAGAAAAGAGCCGTTAAATTCTATAACCACCTAAAAGGAAGCGATTCCCAAACCTTCCACAACAAAGCCATCACCTACAGAGAGATGAACCTGGAGAAGAGTCCCCTAAGCAAGCTGGTCCTGGGGCTCTGTTCACAAACACAAACACACCCTACAGAGCCCCAGGACAACAGCACAATTAGACCCAACCAAATCATGAGAAAACAAAAAGATAATTACTTGACACATTGGAAAGAATTAACCAAAAAACAGAGCAAACTAGAATGCTATTTGGCCCTAAACAGAGAGTACAC
The DNA here is from genome assembly GCF_045791955.1 of Oncorhynchus clarkii lewisi. Taxonomy (NCBI): domain Eukaryota; kingdom Metazoa; phylum Chordata; class Actinopteri; order Salmoniformes; family Salmonidae; genus Oncorhynchus; species Oncorhynchus clarkii. The sequence goes on from NW_027260946.1 coordinate 97,141, forward strand.
AGCGGCAGAATACCTGACCACTGTGACTGACCCAAAATTAAGGAAAGCTTTGACTATGTACAGACTCAGTGAGCATAGCCTTGCTATTGAGAAAGGCCGCCGTAGGCAGACATGGCTCTCAAGAGAAGACAGGCTATGTGCACACTGCACACAAAATGAGGTGGAGACTGAGCTGCACTTCCTAACCTCCTGCCCAATGTATGCCCATATTAGAGACACATATTTCCCTCAGATTACACAGATACACAAAGAATTCGAAAACAAATCCAATTTTGAAAAACTCCCATATCTACTGGGTGAAATTCCACAGTGTGCCATCACAGCAGCAAGATTTGTGACCTGTTGCCACGAGAAAAGGGCAACCAGTGAAGAACACACACCATTGTAAATACAACCCATATTTATGCTTATTTATTTTATCTTGTGTCCTTCACCATTTGTACATTGTTAAAACACTGTATATATAATATGACATTTGTAATGTCTTTATTGTTTTGAAACTTCTGTATGTGTAATGTTTACTGTTCATTTTTATTGTTTATTTCACTTTATATATTCACTTTATATTTTATCTACCTCACTTGCTTTGGCAATGTTAACATGTTTCCCATGCCAATAAAGCCTTTGAATTGAATTGAATTGAATTGAGAGAGGGGGGGGTGTCGGTCTCCCTCCCTCTCCTCTACCACTAGACAATGGAGAAACACTGCTACACCCCTAACGTCGCGTGCGCGAGTGTTGCCAAATAAATCTATATTATTCAATTATAATGTGTGGGGGACAAAATAAATGTATGTACGCTGGCACACGCGCTCAGCCGGTTTGGGTTCCGTGTTATACAGAAACCTGAAAATATACGCGGGTTTATATCAGCTAGACTCAGCTTTCACAGAGCACAAAAGCTGAGTCAGGTAAATTGTGTTGGAAAGCACGGTGTCATGGTGGCGGTGGGGGTGTTCACTAGATGAATGTGGGGATAAATGGATAGTGTAGACGGCTGGTGGAGTTAGAGACAGACAGAGAGAGAGAGTGAAAGAGAGAGACACACGGAGATAGAGTTAGAGTTAGAGAGAGACAGAGACAGAGAGACAGAGAGAGAGAGCAAGAGAATGAGAGAGAGAGACAGAGACAGAGACAGAGAGAGAGAGAGAGAGAGAGAGAGACAGAGACAGAGAGAGAGAAAGAGAGAGAGGGGAAGCGAGAGAGAGAGAGGAAGCGAGAGAGAGACAGAGAGGAAGAGAGAGAGAGAGAGAGAGAGAGAGAGAGAGAGAGAGAGAGGAAGCACGCGCGCGAGAGAGAGAGGAAGCGAGAGAGAGACAGAAAAAGAGAGAGAGGAAGAGAGAGAGCTCTAAACATACCATAAATATCACACTGCTCCACGCTCCATTCCTTACCTACTTACCATGGAGTCCTGCCAATAGAATTACAATGGGCAATGACAGCACTCCGGCATTGGGGGAGTGGGAGGTGGTGGGGTGGAAGTGTATTTAAAATAGATCACTTCTGGGGCCCAGACCCGGGGGCCGATCAATAGAGATGCTGATTACAATAAAGCCTTGAAGAACGGACAGACTACGGGCCGTCCTCCATAACATTTATCCTCTCTGTCTGCTTTAGGACGCATTAGGAATCCACAGTGAATATAGCACATTAATACTGTCCTACAGTCCTAGGTTGCAACCCAAATGGTACTCTTTTTACTGAGTAGTGCACTACATTTCAACAGAGCCCTAGGAGGCAGTCCTACCTACCCTGGTTAGAAGTAGTGCACTACATTTCAACAGAGCCCTAGGAGGCGGTCCTACCTACCCAGGTCAGAAGTAGTGCACTACATTTCAACAGAGCCCTAGGAGGCGGTCCTACCTACATTGGTCAGAAGTAGAGCACTACATTTCAAATCAAATCAAATTTTATTTGTCACATACACATGTATAGCAGATGTTAATGTGAGTGTAGCGAAATGCTTGTGCTTCTAGTTCCGACAATGCAGTAATAACCAACAAGTAATCTAACTAACAATTCCAAAACTTTTTTCAACAGAGCCCAGGAGGTGGTCCTACATACCCTGGTCAGAAGTAGTGGACTACATTTCAACAGAGCCCTAGGAGGTGGTCCTACATACCCTGGTCAGAAGTAGTGGACTACATTTCAACAGAGCCCTAGGAGGCGGTCCTACCGACCCTGGTTAGAAGTAGTGCACTACATAGGGAATAGTGACAACGCAATGAAGGGCACATTGTGGAGCGCAGCAGTGTACAATGAAATGAGGACCTAAATATTGTCACTCTGTAGTTGGTTGGGGCCATAAACACTATGACCACATTGAACTGATGTCGTCGCTGTCATGTTGTGAGTGTTGGAAGTGTTGCCTTGGTAGTTGTTTAGGTGTCACTAGTTGTGATGCTGAGATGTGTCATTGTATATAATGTCGAAGGTAATGGTAGTTGTTTAGGTGTCATAACTTGTGATGCTAAGATGTGCCATTGTAAATAATGTTGAAGGTAATGGTAGTTGTTTAGGTGTCATAACTTGTGATGCTAAAATGTGCCATTGTAAATAATGTTGAAGGTAATGGCATAGATGCATAAATAGCCCCATCAATCCTCTACTCCCTCTGTTTCTTCTCCTCCCCCTTGTCCCTTCCCTATCCTCTCTCTCTCTTTACTCTCTTCTTCCTCCTTCCCCTATCCTCCTCCTCCACATCTTCCTCCTCTTTATCATCCTCCTCCTCCTCACCCTCCTCCTCCTCATCCTCACCCTCCTCCTCCTCCTCGTCACCCTCCTCCTCCTTTTCTGGTTCCTCTTCCTCCTCCTTCCTTCTCATTCTACTGCATTTAAGGGAACAATAGTGACTCACTTAACATTTTCAGTACCCAGGAACTTGTGAATATGCCAAGTAATAAAGAATTCTAATTGTAATTTTGCAAGGTTATCTGTCTAGAAGATACTCTTGGCCACCTCTTGGCTGGGACTGTCACCATCAGTGTTCAAGTGAGTCTGAGTGTCTGGCAGGCTGACTCTGTGGTTCACAGTGATGAACTGCGTTACACTGTGTTCTTCCCACACACTGTAGCAAGACACAAAGACACACACACACACACACACACACACACACACACACACACACACACACACACACACACACACACACACACACACACACACACGCAAACACCATGCTGAGGCCCTACCGCCACATACACACACACACACACCTTCCCTCTCACAAACACACAACTCTGATTATCAGCCATGGGGGAGCCACTGATCACACACCCCTCCCCATCACTGACCTTGGAGAATGTGTCTTCATGAGGGGTGAGGGTGTGAAGCAAGTCTCCAGGTCACAGTACTGTTCTAATGTCCCTCAACGAACCAGGTAAACAAGCCTGCTTCTATTCAGACAGTATTTAACAAGGAACCAGGTAAACAAGCCTGCTTCTGTTCAGATAGTATGTGAGACTTTAACTAAAGAAGTTAAAAGGGGCAACAAGAACAATACCTGATCGCAGTTTGAATCCTGGTGAATCAGTATTTGTCAATTTTCTATTCATATTCTGAATATTAATCTTTGGTGCACGTTTTTAATTTATTTAAAGGGTAGGGTTCTTAAACAGTAGGGATCTTAAAGGGTAGGGTTCTTAAACAGTAGGAATCTTAAAGGGTAGGGTTCTTAAAAGGGTATGTATCATAAACGTAACCACATGTAACATGTGGATTGGCATTAGAATCATCATCAAAAGTCCCAATGGAAAGTTACACCGCACTTATTTTTCGAGTTATTACATAAAACGGATCAGAATTCCAAAGAATGCCGAAGTCATGTCGGGAAAAAGTTTTTTTTCTGCGGTGTGATGTAATATGGAGGCCCCGGCAAGCCAGCCTATTCCCTGTACTGTAAATTCCAACATAAATAACTTAAAATGTATAAACCAAATCGGTTTCAATTTCATTTTCAGCCAATTTACAAACAAATATGAATGAATTGTTTACAAATCAACTTGCAAGGTTGCTAGCCAACTAGCCTGCTAACGTTAGCCCTACACGCCTGCTAAAGTGAGTACCCTACCAGCCTGCTAACATTACATTAGCACTGAATGAGTCAGCCAGTTGCTACCAACACCTAGCTTACACTACATTAAAGTAAAGCAATGTTTTGGAAATACATAACGCCATCTAACCAGTTATCAAAGAACATTAGCTATATGCAGTTATCTTAGCCAGAAAGCTAGCCAGCCAGGTAACATTAGCTATTTAGCCAAGTAGCTATTAGCCCAGCCAGCCTAGCCAACCGCCTTGGTTTTGGTTCGCAAGCTAGAGCCTACTGGAGACCAGCTATAACGCAACTAAAACAACACAGCTAAAACATAATCACAGAATAAAAGACGGGGCTGGGGCCCATCTGATGGTAAAACTTTTAAAAGAACGCCGGCTGAGTTAGTGAGGGGGAGGCAAGCGCTTTGCTAGGCCAATGGAGAGTTAGAGAAATCCAAAGTAGATATAATCCAGATGTCCGTCAGCTAGCGCACCAGCAATAAGTTACAAAACTCCCATAGCCTACTTCACAGAGAACATGCCGAAAAGTTAACAAAACAAAAATAAGAACAGCAAGCAGGTTGTGACATCGGTGACTAAAAACTCAAGCTTCCTATCCTTTAAGGTATTCAAAATAAGCCCTGAGAAAAGTGCTGTGGCCATGACAGAGAGAAAGAACAAGCAGAGCTATCTGGCATACCATAGAAAGATGATAGAGAGAGAGAGAGAGAGAGAGAGAGAGAGAGAGAGAGAGAGAGAGAGAGAGAGAGAGAGAGAGAGAGAGAGAGAGAGAGAAGAGTGTGCGTTAAAGCTGAGAGTGTATTAGAGCTGAGAGTTGACATCTAAGGTTACAGTGTGGGTTTAAGTAGAGTATGGGTAGAAAATGTGTGTGCAACAGCCCTTAAGTGTATACACTGGCTAACTAGCTTTTGCTCAAAAGGCGGCAACATGTACCCTACAATCCTGCATGTTTTGCTCAGTGTTTGTGTGTGTGTACAAGCCTGCATGTTGCTTCTCTCTGTTGTGGCCTGCGTGGTACACTGCATTGAAAAAGGTTAAAGGTTCTCAGGGGTGGACAGAAGAATGCTAAATGATAGCGGAACGCTTCCCAGGCCTGCTAGACGATAGCAGAATACCTCCCCAGGCCTGCTAGATGATAGCAGAACGCTTCCCAGGCCTGCTAGACGATAGCAGAATACCTCCCCAGGCCTGCTAGATGATAGCAGAACGCTTCCCAGGCCTGCTAGACGATAGCAGAATACCTGCCCAGGCCTGCTAGACGATAGCAGAATACCTCCCCAGGCCTGCTAGACGATAGCAGAATACCTCCCCAGGCCTGCTAAATGATAGCAGAATACCTCCCCAGGCCTGCTAGACGATAGCAGAACGCTTCCCAGACCTGCTAAAGGATAGCAGAATACTTCCCCAGGCCTGCTAGACAATAGCAGAATGCCTCCCAGGCCTACTAGACGATAGCAGAATACCTCCCCAGGCCTGCTAAATGATAGCAGAATCCCTCCCCAGGCCTGCTAGACGATAGCAGAATGCCTCCCAGGCCTACTAGACGATAGCAGAATACCTCCCCAGGACTGCTAGACGATAGCAGAATGCCTCCCAGGCCTACTAAACGATAGCAGAATACCTCCCCAGGCCTGACAGACGATAGCAGAATGCCTCCCAGGCCTACTAGACGATAGCAGAATACCTCCCCAGGCCTGCTAGACGATAGCAGAATCCCTTCCAATGGCCTACTAGACGATAGCAGAATACCTCCCCAGGCCTGCTAAATGATAGCAGAATCCCTCCCCAGGCCTGCTAGACGATAGCAGAATACCTCCGCAGGCCTGCTAGACGATAGCAGAATACCTCCCCAGGCCTGCTAGACGATAGCAGAATACCTCCCCAGGCCTGCTAAATGATAGCAGAATCCCTCCCCAGGCCTGCTAGACGATAGTAGAATACCTCCGCAGGCCTGCTAGACGATAGCAGAATACCTCCCCAGGCCTGCTAGACGATAGCAGAATACCTCCCCAGGCCTGCTAGACGATAGCAGAATGCCTCCCAGGCCTACTAGACGATAGCAGAATACCTCCCCAGGCCTGCTAAATGATAGCAGAATACCTCCCCAGGCCTGCTAGACGATAGCAGAAAGCCTCCCAGGCCTACTAGACGATAGCAGAATACCTCCCCAGGCCTGCTAGACGATAGCAGAATGCCTCCCAGGCCTACTAGACGATAGCAGAATACCTCCCCAGGCCTGCTAGACGATAGCAGAAAGCCTCCCAGGCCTACTAGACGATAGCAGAATACCTCCCCAGGCCTGCTAGACGATAGCAGAATGCCTCCCAGGCCTACTAGACGATAGCAGAATACCTCCCCAGGCCTGCTAGACGATAGCAGAATGCCTCCCAGGCCTACTAGACGATAGCAGAATACCTCCCCAGGCCTGCTAGATGATAGCAGAATCCCTCCCCAGGCCTGCTAGACGATAGCAGAATCCCTTCCCAGGCCTACTAGACGATAGCAGAATACCTCCCCAGGCCTGCTAAATGATAGCAGAATCCCTCCCCAGGCCTGCTAGACGATAGCAGAATACCTCCCCAGCCCTGCTAGACGATAGCAGAATGCCTCCCAGGCCTACTAGACGATAGCAGAATACCTCCCCAGGCCTGCTAAATTATAGCAGAATACCTCCCCAGGCCTGCTAGACGATAGCAGAAAGCCTCCCAGGCCTACTAGACGATAGCAGAATACCTCCCCAGGCCTGCTAGACGATAGCAGAATGCCTCCCAGGCCTACTAGACGATAGCAGAATACCTCCCCAGGCCTGCTAGACGATAGCAGAAAGCCTCCCAGGCCTACTAGACGATAGCAGAATACCTCCCCAGGCCTGCTAGACGATAGCAGAATACCTCCCCAGGCCTGCTAGACGATAGCAGAATGCCTCCCAGGCCTACTAGACGATAGCAGAATACCTCCCCAGGCCTGCTAAATGATAGCAGAATACCTCCCCAGGCCTGCTAGACGATAGCAGAAAGCCTCCCAGGCCTACTAGACGATAGCAGAATACCTCCCCAGGCCTGCTAGACGATAGCAGAATGCCTCCCAGGCCTACTAGACGATAGCAGAATACCTCCCCAGGCCTGCTAGACGATAGCAGAAAGCCTCCCAGGCCTACTAGACGATAGCAGAATACCTCCCCAGGCCTGCTAGACGATAGCAGAATGCCTCCCAGGCCTACTAGACGATAGCAGAATACCTCCCCAGGCCTGCTAGACGATAGCAGAATGCCTCCCAGGCCTACTAGACGATAGCAGAATACCTCCCCAGGCCTGCTAGATGATAGCAGAATCCCTCCCCAGGCCTGCTAGACGATAGCAGAATCCCTTCCCAGGCCTACTAGACGATAGCAGAATACCTCCCCAGGCCTGCTAAATGATAGCAGAATCCCTCCCCAGGCCTGCTAGACGATAGCAGAATACCTCCCCAGCCCTGCTAGACGATAGCAGAATGCCTCCCAGGCCTACTAGACGATAGCAGAATACCTCCCCAGGCCTGCTAAATTATAGCAGAATACCTCCCCAGGCCTGCTAGACGATAGCAGAAAGCCTCCCAGGCCTACTAGACGATAGCAGAATACCTCCCCAGGCCTGCTAGACGATAGCAGAATGCCTCCCAGGCCTACTAGACGATAGCAGAATACCTCCCCAGGCCTGCTAGACGATAGCAGAAAGCCTCCCAGGCCTACTAGACGATAGCAGAATACCTCCCCAGGCCTGCTAGACGATAGCAGAATGCCTCCCAGGCCTACTAGACGATAGCAGAATACCTCCCCAGGCCTGCTAGACGATAGCAGAATGCCTCCCAGGCCTACTAGACGATAGCAGAATACCTCCCCAGGCCTGCTAGATGATAGCAGAATCCCTCCCCAGGCCTGCTAGACGATAGCAGAATCCCTTCCCAGGCCTACTAGACGATAGCAGAATACCCCCCCAGGCCTGCTAAATGATAGCAGAATCCCTCCCCAGGCCTGCTAGACGATAGCAGAATACCTCCCCAGCCCTGCTAAATGATAGCAGAATACCTCCCCAGGCCTGCTAGATGATAGCAGAATAAAGAGCAGACTGACTAGGAGGGAACGAACTCATGCACCCACCCACCCACCCACCCACACACACACACACACACACACACACACACACACACACACACACACACACACACAGTTAGAGGGGCTAATGAATGTTAAAAAGCCACATCAGGAAACAAGAGGAGGTCTGTCCAACAGCTGGGAGGAGTAGAGAGAAACAGCAGGAACAAGAGAAGGATAGAGGGAGGGAGGGAGGGAGGGAGGGTGGGATGCTGTGAAATAACATAACGCAGAAGGAAGTGTGGGAATAAATATGAAGGATTGTGGCGTAACATAACGTAACGTAACATAACATAACATAACATAACCGCCTACCGGTGATTAAATGTCATGTGGTCCATGCATTTTTAACCAAGTACACTGGTTCATTAAATTGTTTGACTAAATGTATTAGGTAGATCACAAGTGGGTTAAAAATCAGACCTTGTCATACTGAGGTAAGGTGCTACTACTGAGGTAAGGTGCTACTCCTGAGGTAAGGTGCTACTCCTGAGGTAAGGTGCTACTCCTGAGGTAAGATGCTACTACTGAGGTAAGGTGCTACTACTGAGGTAAGGTGCTACTCCTGAGGTAAGGTGCTACTCCTGAGGTAAGGTGCTACTACTGAGGTAAGGTGCTTCTCCTGAGGTAAGGTGCTACTACTGAGGTAAGGTGCTACTCCTGAGGTAAGGTGCTACTCCTGAGGTAAGGTGCTACTACTGAGGTAAGGTGCTACTACTGAGGTAAGGTGCTACTACTGAGGTAAGGTGCTACTCCTAAGGTAAGGTGCTACTACTGAGATAAGGTGCTACTACTGAGGTAAGGTGCTACTACTGAGGTAAGGTGCTACTCCTGAGGTAAGGTGCTACTACTGAGGTAAGGTGCTACTCCTGAGGTAAGGTGCTACTCCTGAGGTAAGGTGCTACTCCTGAGGTAAGATGCTACTACTGAGGTAAGGTGCTACTACTGAGGTAAGGTGCTACTCCTGAGGTAAGGTGCTACTCCTGAGGTAAGGTGCTACTACTGAGGTAAGGTGCTACTACTGAGGTAAGGTGCTACTACTGAGATAAGGTGCTACTACTGAGGTAAGGTGCTACTACTGAGGTAAGGTGCTACTACTGAGGTAAGGTGCTACTACTGAGGTAAGGTGCTACTACTGAGGTAAGGTGCTACTCCTGAGGTAAGGTGCTACTCCTGAGGTAAGGTGCTACTACTGAGGTAAGGTGCTACTACTGAGGTAAGGTGCTACTACTGAGGTAAGGTGCTACTACTGAGATAAGGTGCTACTACTGAGGTAAGGTGCTACTACTGAGGTAAGGTGCTACTCCTGAGGTAAGGTGCTACTACTGAGGTAAGGTGCTACTCCTGAGGTAAGGTGCTACTACTGAGGTAAGGTGCTACTCCTGAGGTAAGGTGCTACTCCTGAGGTAAGGTGCTACTACTGAGGTAAGGTGCTACCACTGAGGTAAGGTGCTACCACTGAGGTAAGGTGCTACTCCTGAGGTAAGGTGCTACTACTGAGATAAGGTGCTACTTCTGAGGTAAGGTGCTACTACTGAGGTAAGGTGCTACTCCTGAGGTAAGGTGCTACTACTGAGGTAAGGTGCTACTACTGAGGTAAGGTGCTACTACTGAGGTAAGGTGCTACTACTGAGGTAAGGTGCTACTCCTGAGGTAAGGTGCTACTCCTGAGGTAAGGTGCTACTACTGAGGTAAGGTGCTACTACTGAGGTAAGGTGCTACTACTGAGGTAAGGTGCTACTCCTGAGGTAAGGTGCTACTCCTGAGGTAAGGTGCTACTACTGAGGTAAGGTGCTACTACTGAGGTAAGGTGCTACTCCTGAGGTAAGGTGCTACTACTGAGGTAAGGTGCTACTCCTGAGGTAAGGTGCTACTACTGAGGTAAGGTGCTACTCCTGAGGTAAGGTGCTACTCCTGAGGTAAGGTGCTACTACTGAGGTAAGGTGCTACCACTGAGGTAAGGTGCTACCACTGAGGTAAGGTGCTACTCCTGAGGTAAGGTGCTACTACTGAGATAAGGTGCTACTACTGAGGTAAGGTGCTACTACTGAGGTAAGGTGCTACTCCTGAGGTAAGGTGCTACTACTGAGGTAAGGTGCTACTACTGAGGTAAGGTGCTACTACTGAGGTAAGGTGCTACTACTGAGGTAAGGTGCTACTACTGAGGTAAGTGCTACTCCTTCAGTCACAGGTTCTAGGAGAAATTAAAACTGAGTAACAAAGCTTGTGGGAACCGTCAGCATGCAAGTGGACAGAAAGCCTGTTTCCACAGGGACAGATAAGGCAGGCGCACCACGTGTGGTGAGCGGGGTGGTGAACAGAAAACAATGGCAGTCTCGTGGGGCGGGCAGCGTGCTGAGTGCTGTGTAGACCCTGATAAGGCCACAATGGGCCTGCTCAGGTAGAACCAGCACCCCCATTTGTCATGTTGTGTGTGTGTGTGTGTGTGTGTGTGTGTGTGTGTGTGTGTGTACGTGTGTGTGTTTGTGTGTGTGTGTGTGTGTTAAGAAGTGTGTGTTCGGGGGTATATGGTAGGGGGAAGTGTGGCCAGAGCTTGAAGTCCCATCGGCATCCATGAGTAAGTGACCGTGTGTTTGTGTGTATGTGTGTGTGTGTGTGTGTGTATGTGTGTGTGTGTGTGTGTGTGTGTGTGTGTGTGTGTGTGTGTGTGTGTGTGTGTGTGTGTGTGTGTGTGTGTGTGTGTGTTTCTGAAAAAGCCAAGCAGCTGGCAAGATATACTTGTTGTTGTCAGCCATTATGCAGCTGGGTGGTGTGGTGGAGACAGCGCTTTCAAGTGTTAAGGCATCTGGACCTCTGACATATTCAAGCCTCATGCAGATTCTTGACAGTGTTGTGATCATTCTGTTAACCAACAGCAATCCTTCTAAGTACATGAATTTCCAATCCCCAAACGGCGACTCATTTCTGCACTAGACTGTCCTCTGAACAGATGCATTCAACATCTACAGGGAAATATCGTCCATCTCAGTGTCAACGCAACGACCTAGTGAAGGACCCATTTCCTCTCCACTCAGTCAGTGTGTGTGTGTATCATTCTGTGTCACCACCATGCCTGTCACCCGTAACATCTCTAACAAATCTAACATGGAAAATAATGACAGTCTTCCTCAGGTTTCATTTCCATCTTCATTGTTCACGATGTCTTCATCTACCCTGTCGTCCCTCTTACCTGTTGTGCGTGGAGCCAGCTGGGCTGTCTGTAAGCCCATCATTATGTCTGCTAAGGGCAAGCATCTCAGTCCTCCCCCGGCTCTAAGTGCTACTAATTGATCCACTGTTATCATCTCATCATCATTCTCTAGTGGGAAGAGAGGAAGAGGTTTGACTCCAGTATTTAGTATTCAGTAGTACTCAGAAATAATACTATCACAGGTCTCTTCTACACTACAGGGAAACACTCCAACAGTTTGTTCAACTCAACAACATGAAGCCCCACCATTCCCACCACATCCAGGGAAACATAATCACGTGTTAATGAAGCCCTAACGACCCCCGAGGCTCTTCTGGTGCCGTCGACAAAATCTGAAACCTCAGCGTCCTGAATTTCCTATATTTCCCATAGCTTTACATTCATCTTCATGCACACATACACCTGCACTCGAGCTGGTACATTCTCTTGAAATGGACTTTGGAGAAGAGGTGACCGATTCAATCCCACCTCTGAATCCTTGGCTGTGCCAGTGGAAATCCCTGCCTCACGCATCCATTAGGCCGGTTGATCCTACAGTATAATTAGACAGATCCTGGGCTTATCAATGTACCCCATCCCCTCTCTGAGATGAAGAGTTGCTCTATCATTCTGTGGTGTCAGCAGACACACACACCCCTGGGTATCACACACACACACACACACACCCCTGGGTATCACACACACACACACACACACACACCCCTGGGTATCACACACACACACACACACACACACACACACACACACACACACCCCTGGGTATCACACACACACACACCCCTGGGTATCACACACATCCCTGGGTGTCACACACACCCCTGGGTATCACACACACACACCCCTGGGTATCACACACATCCCTGGGTGTCACACACACCCCTGGGTATCACACACACACATCCCTGGGTATCACACACATCCCTGGGTATCACACACACCCCTGGGTATCACACACACACACACCCCTGGGTATCACACACACACACACACCCCTGGGTATCACACACACCCCTGGGTATCACACACACACACCCCTGGGTATCACACACATCCCTGGGTGTCACACACACCCTGGGTATCACACACACACATCCCTGGGTATCACACACATCCCTGGGTATCACACACACCCCTGGGTATCACACACACACACATCCCTGGGTATCACACACACACACATCCCTGGTTATCACACACACACACATGAACACATGAGGATGGAACACATTCATGAAGGGGGATTTTCTGTACTGTTAGCTGTACAGCCACCAAGCATAGCAGGGAATGGTGTTTGGTTACTGCATTATCTGTAATTGAATTCCCCCATAAGGTCCCTGGTGAGATTCAGAGTTGATCATCTGCTTTGGAACAACAGCAGCTGGTAGCTTCAGTTTAGTGGGTTTGGACTGGGGGGAGGAGAGGGCTCTTCAGAGGCTAGGGCCATGTGTTGCCTTGTTTGTGAACGGTTGCACTTGATTTAGCTCACCAAGCACATGGCATAGGCAGGGTTTGCACCCTATAGGACCATTGGTGTAGTTCTGAAAGGGACCACTCTGCCTATTCAGCACGGTGGGCAAGCTCAATCAAGTGCACCTATTAAAATTCACATAATGTGTCAAGTAACGTTTTGGTGATACGTGGTTTGTCACGTTTTGACCTAAGTTCCTTTGTTTTGTCTTTGTTTATATGGTCAGGGCGTGAGTTGGGGTGGGCAGTCTAGGTTTGTTTTTCTATGTTTGGTTTCTGTGTTCGGCCTAGTATGGTTCTCAATCAGAGGCAGGTGTCGTTAGTTGTATCTGATTGAGAATCATACTTAGGTAGCCTGGATTTCACTTTGGGTTGTGGGTGTTTGTTTCCGTGTGAGTGTTTGGGCCACACGGTACTGTTTCGGTTTTGGGTTGTGGGTGTTTGTTTCCGTGTGAGTGTTTGGGCCACACAGTACTGGTTCGGTTTTGTAAATTCACGTCATCGTTTATTGTTTTGATTCAGTGTTCAGTGCTTTCTTTAATTAAAATCATCATGAACACTTGATGCTATATACAGTTATAGTGGTAGAGAGAGAGAGATGGAAAGAGAGATAGAGAGAGAGCGAGAGAGAGAGGTAGAGAGAGAGCGAGAGAGAGAGGTAGAGAGAGAGCGAGAGAGAGAGGTAGAGAGAGAGCGAGAGAGAGAGAGAGGTAGAGAGAGAGAGAGAGAGAGAGAGAGGTAAAGAGAGAGAGAGAGGTAAAGAGAGAGAGAGAGGTAAAGAGAGAGAGAGAGAGGTAGAGAGAGAGAGAGAGAGAGAGAGAGAGAGAGAGAGGTAAAGAGAGAGAGAGAGGTAAAGAGAGAGAGAGAGGTAAAGAGAGAGAGAGAGAGAGAGAAAATGCAAGAATGCAAAATTGCATATCCCAACTTAGCAACCCAAGGTGGCCACAGCTGGATGGCTGGCTGGGTGGGTGGCTGGGTGTATTTATGTGTGTGGATATTAATGTACGTGTGAGTATGTGTACTCATTTGGATTCAAGGACTGTGCGGGAGATAGAGATCAGATGAAGAATGAGGGTTAGAGAGGAAGCGAGGGAGCAACAGAGGGAGAGATGGAGAGCAGGATGGAGGGATGGGTGGAGGAGAGGAAGGACTTAAGGCAGTGCTAATGAGGCCGAAGGAGATGTGTTTGCTCAGCAGAGAGAGAGAGAGAAGAGAGAGAGAAGGTGGAGAATGACACCGAGGGGCCTGTAAACCCAAGCAGATTGGATATCCACCACTGAGTTAGTGAGGAGCCAACCCTCTGAGGGGCCAACAGCACTATGCAAATCCTACACACACACACACACACACACACACACACACACACACACACACACACACACACACACACACACACACACACACACACACACTCTCCACAAACGAATCAGAGATCACTGGCAAAAAGTCAGGAGCATATACAGTACTTTACTTTTGACTGACTAATCAAAGAAGAGGAGGAGGTAGAGGGAGGAGGGAGGAGGAGGAGGTGGAGGGGGAGAGAGGAGGTGGAGGGAGGAGGGAGGAGGTGGAGGGAGGAGGGAGGAGAGAGGAGGGAGGAGGGGAGAGGTGGGGGGGGAGGTGGTGGGAGGAGAGAGGAGGGAGGAGGTGGAGGGGGTGGGTGGGTGGAGGAAGGGGAGATGAGGAAGGAGGGAGGAGGTGGGGGGAGAAGAGATGAGGGAGGAGGTGGAGGGAGAAGAGATGAGGAAGGAGGGAGGAGGTGGCAGGAGGAGTGATGAGGAAGGAGGGAGGAAGAGAAGGAGGGAGGTGGAGGGAGGAGTGATGAGGAAGGAGGGAGGAAGAGGAGGGAGGAGGTGGAGGAACGAGTTTGAGACCTAGTTGTGGAAGCTAAAATGTCTGTGGATGGTGCTGTCAGACTGAGACGATTTAGGTGTTTTCCTGGATAAGGTGCAAGTAAGTCTGTATGCTTCACAGTATTTCTGATTTCCCTGGTTTTGTTTCAAAGCCCCAGATCCAGTCCTAGCCTTTGCTCCAGCGCTTCCCTGTTTATCTGTGGGACAGAGAGATGGAGTCCATTCCATCAGCACTGTGCCCATGCAGCATGGAAGAGAGGGAGCCAAGTCACACCACCATCTCCACCCCCATGTTTAAATCAGTGATTGACTTCCTCATTACAATACACCCAAACCTAACTATCACATGAATATTATTCCACTCTGGAATGGGAAAGGCTGACTGGAGCGAGAGGGAGACCCGTCACCCGTTGCCTCGTTTCACAAATGCCTAGTTGATCCAGTCTACTTTATGCATTGGAAACTTCCCTGTGCTGGAGGTTTAATGTCTTCTCAGCTAATCTAATCTCAAACACGTTTTTATCTCTCTTTTTAAACTCTATTTTTAGCTCTCAGTTTGTAGTCGGGTAGCATCGCTGGGCCTCATGGGGACAGACTACAGCAGTATTTAACGAGAGAAATAGAGCGGTCTTTGACCTTTCGGC
>NW_027260946.1:117500-135027 GCF_045791955.1 Oncorhynchus clarkii lewisi
CTTCTACTCTAGTTACACACAGCCTGGCTGACTTCTACTCTAGTTACACACAGCCTGGCTGACTTCTACTCTAGTTACACACAGCCTGGCTGACTTCTACTCTAGTTACACACAGCCTGGCTGACTTCTACTCTAGTTGCACACAGCCTGGCTGACTTCTACTCTAGTTACACACAGCCTGGCTGACTTCTACTCTAGTTGCACACAGCCTGGCTGACTTCTACTCTAGTTGCACACAGCCTGGCTGACTTCTACTCTAGTTGCACACAGCCTGGCTGACTTCTACTCTAGTTACACACAGCCTGGCTGACTTCTACTCTAGTTGCACACAGCCTGGCTGACTTCTACTCTAGTTACACACAGCCTGGCTGACTTCTACTCTAGTTACACACAGCCTGGCTGACTTCTACTCTAGTTACACACAGCCTGGCTGACTTCTACTCTAGTTGCACACAGCCTGGCTGACTTCTACTCTAGTTGCACACAGCCTGGCTGACTTCAATTCTAGTTGCACACAGCCTGGCTGACTTCTACTCTAGTTGCACACAGCCTGGCTGACTTCTACTCTAGTTACACACAGCCTGGCTGACTTCTACTCTAGTTACACACAGCCTGGCTAACTTCTACTCTAGTTACACACAGCCTGGCTGACTTCTACTCTAGTTACACACAGCCTGGCTGACTTCTACTCTAGTTGCACACAGCCTGGCTGACTTCTACTCTAGTTACACACAGCCTGGCTGACTTCTACTCTAGTTACACACAGCCTGGCTGACTTCTACTCTAGTTACACACAGCCTGGCTGACTTCTACTCTAGTTGCACACAGCCTGGCTGACTTCTACTCTAGTTGCACACAGCCTGGCTGACTTCTACTCTAGTTGCACACAGCCTGGCAGACTTCTACTCTAGTTGCACACAGCCTGGCTGACTTCTACTCTAGTTACACACAGCCTGGCTGACTTCTACTCTAGTTACACACAGCCTGGCTAACTTCTACTCTAGCTACACACAGCCTGGCTGACTTCTTCTCTAGTTACACACAGCCTGGCTGTCTTCTACTCTAGTTGCACACAGCCTGGCTGACTTCTACTCTAGTTACACACAGCCTGGCTGACTTCTACTCTAGTTACACACAGCCTGGCTGACTTCTACTCTAGCTACACACAGCCTGGCTGACTTCTACTCTAGTTGCACACAGCCTGGCTGACTTCTACTCTAGTTGCACACAGCCTGGCTGACTTCTACTCTAGTTACACACAGCCTGGCTGACTTCTACTCTAGTTGCACACAGCCTGGCTGACTTCTACTCTAGTTACACACAGCCTGGCTAACTTCTACTCTAGTTACACACAGCCTGGCTGACTTCTACTCTAGTTACACACAGCCTGGCTGACTTCTACTCTAGTTGCACACAGCCTGGCTGACTTCTACTCTAGTTACACACAGCCTGGCTGACTTCTACTCTAGTTACACACAGCCTGGCTGACTTCTACTCTAGTTACACACAGCCTGCCTGACTTCTACTCTAGTTACACACAGCCTGGCTGACTTCTACTCTAGTTGCACACAGCCTGGCTGACTTCTACTCTAGTTGCACACAGCCTGGCTGACTTCTACTCTAGTTGCACACAGCCTGGCTGACTTCTACTCTAGTTGCACACAGCCTGGCTGACTTCTACTCTAGTTACACACAGCCTGGCTGACTTCTACTCTAGTTACACACAGCCTGGCTAACTTCTACTCTAGCTGCACACAGCCTGGCTGACTTCTACTCTAGTTACACACAGCCTGGCTGACTTCTACTCTAGTTGCACACAGCCTGGCTGACTTCTACTCTAGTTACACACAGCCTGGCTGACTTCTACTCTAGTTGCACACAGCCTGGCTGACTTCTACTCTAGTTACACACAGCCTGGCTGACTTCTACTCTAGTTACACACAGCCTGGCTGACTTCTACTCTAGCTACACACAGCCTGGCTGACTTCTACTCTAGTTGCACACAGCCTGGCTGACTTCTACTCTAGTTGCACACAGCCTGGCTGACTTCTACTCTAGCTACACACAGCCTGGCTGACTTCTACTCTAGTTGCACACAGCCTGGCTGACTTCTACTCTAGTTGCACACAGCCTGGCTGACTTCTACTCTAGTTACACACAGCCTGGCTGACTTCTACTCTAGTTACACACAGCCTGGCTGACTTCTACTCTAGTTGCACACAGCCTGGCTGACTTCTACTCTAGTTACACACAGCCTGGCTGACTTCTACTCTAGTTACACACAGCCTGGCTGACTTGTACTCTAGTTACACACAGCTTGGCTGACTTCTACTCTAGTTACACACAGCCTGGCTGACTTCTACTCTAGTTACACACAGCCTGGCTGACTTCTACATTCTCTGCACAAAGAGCAGGGTATTTTGAAGCTTCTGTGGGCTTGATAGATGAAGGGCCTTTACATTTAGATTCTAAAGGAGGTGAGAGTGGCTCAGCGGTGGAGAGTAGATGAATCCCGGCACAGTGCAGGCAGTAGAGAGGTTCTTTTGGCACCGACAGTGCCCTGATTTAACACCAGGGTAAAGTATCAGCATTACATCTGCACATTATACAAGCCCAGAGGACAGCCAGATATGGTCGTGGAAGTCTGAACCCGACACTCACACAGGAGGAAACAAGTGGCTTTGTGAGTCTGTTGTGTGACAGGAGGCTCTGACAGTTGTTAGAAAGGAGTGTACTAGGATATGAGGGATAATATATATGAGGTGGCGTGTGTGTGTGTGTGTGTGTGTGTGTGTGTGTGTGTGTGTGTGTGTGTGTGTGTGTTTGGGGATATCTCTCTTATCCTCCTGAGCGGTGACCTCCATTACCAGCCCCCTGACTTCTACGCTTCCCCCCCCACACACACACACACACACGCACACACACACGCACACACACACACAGGGATAGACTGGCACAGGCCCAGGGATAGAATGGCACAGGCCCAGGGATAGACTGGCACAGCCTCAGGGATAGACTGGCACAGGCCCAGGGATAGACTGGCACAGCCCCAGGGATAGACTGGCACAGCCCCAGGGATAGACTGGCACAGCCCCAGGGATAGACTGGCACAGGCCCAGGGATAGACTGGCACAGGCCCAGGGATGCAAAGCTGTGCGTGTGTTTTAAGTTTATGATAGTGTTCATGAGTGTCGTTATGAGTAATATAGAGTTATATAGAGTTAGTAATATAGAATAATATTGAATTATTCCAACTATTCCAACACACACACACACACACACACACACACACACACACACACACACACACACACACACACACACACACACACACACACACACACTTCCAGATAGTGAATGATGCTAAGCAGTGTGTGTGTGTTTGTGTGTGTGTGTGTGTGTGTGTGTGTGTGAGGGAGAACAGCTTGCTGGCTCCTGGTCTGTCTCTAACTGTCCCAGTGGCAGCCTGTGGGCCTGCTTTTAGATTGCAGTTTAAAACTGGGGAGCCATGTGGGCTCTGGATGTTCAACGCCATCCACTGGGAGACAGGAAGGAGGGAGAAGGAAGAGAGGATGGGGCTTTTCAATTAGGTTTGGCAAAATGTCTCTCTCTCCAACCAGCATGCTTGATAGACCCTACCCCATTCCTCCACCTTACCCCATCGTCTTTCTTACCCCATCCCCTATCCTACCACATCCTCTAACCCCTACCCCATTCCCTATCCTACCACATCCTCTAACCCCTACCCAATCCCCTATCCTACCACATCCTCTAACCCCTACCCCATCCCCTATCCTACCCCATTCTCTAATCCCTACCTTATCTACCCTACCCCATCCCCTATCTTACCACATCCTCTAACCCCTACCCCATCCCCTATCCTACCCCATTCTCTAACCCCTACCTTATCTACCCTACCCCATCCCCTATCCTACCACATCCTCTAACCCCTACCCCATCCCCTATCCTACCCCATTCTCTAATCCCTACATTATCTACCCTACCC
This sequence comes from Oncorhynchus clarkii lewisi, assembly GCF_045791955.1. NCBI lineage: Eukaryota > Metazoa > Chordata > Actinopteri > Salmoniformes > Salmonidae > Oncorhynchus > Oncorhynchus clarkii. Next base: position 121,507 of record NW_027260946.1, read on the forward strand.
CATCCTCTATCCTACCCCCAACCCCATCCTCTATCCTACCCCATCCTCTAACCCCAACCCCATCCTCTATCCTACCCCATCCTCTATCCTACCCCATCCTATAATCCATACTCCATCCTCTATTCTCTACCCCATCCTCTAACCCCTACCCAATCCTCTATTCCATACCCCATCCTCTACCCCTACCCAATCCTCTATCCTACCCCAACCCCATCCTCTATCCTACCCCATCCTCTATCCTACCCCATCCTCTATCCTACCCCATACTCTATCCAACCCCATCCCCTAACCCAAACCCCATCCTCTATCCTACCCCATCCTCTATCCTACCCCCAACCCAGGCTTGGCTCTCCCTCTGTCCTCTTCCCTGCATACCCTCTACCCAGTGATCCAGACAAGGCTGTATGTCATATAAACACCTGGTGATGTGAACAGACCTGGTGCATTAGACTACATGCCAGGCATTAAGCAGGGGGGAGGAGTTTCTGGGCTGAACGGATCAACCTGACTAGACTGAGGGTTCAGAAGATGGAATGAGCTCAACTAATACCTCAGAGAAGACAATATCATATGTGTGTAATACACACACGAACACACACACACACACACACACACACACACACACACAAACACACACACGAACACACACACACACACACACACACACACACACACACACACAGCTGTGGTGTAATACTCACGTCCATGAACTCCACGTTTGCTTTGGGCCCCGTAGCCTCGTTCAGGATCTTTATGGCCACTGGGATCTTTACTGTCTCTCCCTCTGGGACCCAGATACCCTGAAACACACAGGCAAATCACTGTTAAACACAAACTCCTATGGACATATCGACACACTTTAACACACTGAAAGGAGACACATAAACCCTTCCCACAATCTCAGAGAATAGAAGCAATGTCAGAAATAATGAAAAAAGACAGCCGCTCCCTGTCATACACAGTATTACACACAGTCATACGCAGTATTACACACAGTCATACACAGTATTACACACAGTCATACACAGTATTACACACAGTCATACAAAGTATTACACACAGTCATACACAGTATTACACACAGTCATACACAGTATTACACACAGTCATACACAGTATTACACACAGTCATACACAGTATTACACACAGTATTACACACAGTCATACACAGTATTACACACAGTATTACACACAGTCATACACAGTATTACACACAGTCATACACAGTATTACACACAGTCATACACAGTACTACACACAGTCATACACAGTATTACACACAGTCATACACAGTATTACACACAGTATTACACACAGTCATACACAGTATTACACACAGTATTACACACAGTCATACACAGTATTACACACAGTCATACACAGTACTACACACAGTCATACACAGTATTACACACAGTCATACACAGTATTACACACAGTATTACACAAAGTCATACACAGTATTAAACACAGTACTACACACAGTCATACACAGTATTACACACAGTCATACACAGTATTACACACAGTCATACACATTACTACACACAGTCATACACAGTATTACACACAGTCATACACAGTATTACACACAGTATTACACACAGTCATACACAGTATTACACACAGTATTACACACAGTCATACACAGTATTACACACAGTCATACACAGTATTACACACAGTCATACACAGTACTACACACAATCATACACAGTATTACACACAGTCATACACAGTATTACACACAGTATTACACACAGTCATACACAGTATTACACACAGTATTACACACAGTCATACACAGTATTACACACAGTCATACACAGTATTACACACAGTCATACACAGTACTAAACACAGTCATACACAGTATTACACACAGTCATACACAGTATTACACACAGTCATACACAGTATTACACACAGTCATACACAGTATTACACACAGTCATACACAGTATTACACACAGTCATACACAGTATTACACACAGTCATACACAGTACTACACACAGTCATACACAGTATTACATACAGTCATACACAGTATTACACACAGTATTACACAGTATTACACACAGTCATACACAGTACTACACACAGTCACACACAGTATTACACACAGTCATACACAGTATTACACAAAGTCATACACAGTATTACACACAGTACTACACACAGTCATACACAGTATTACACACAGTCATACACAGTATTACACACAGTCATACACAGTACTACACACAGTCATACACAGTATTACACACAGTCATACACAGTATTACACACAGTATTACACACAGTTATACACAGTATTACACACAGTATTACACACAGTCATACACAGTATTACACACAGTCATACACAGTATTACACACAGTCATACACAGTACTACACACAGTCATACACAGTATTACACACAGTCATACACAGTATTACACACAGTCATACACAGTATTACACACAGTCATACACAGTATTACACACAGTCATACACAGTATTACACACAGTCATACACAGTACTACACACAGTCATACACAGTATTACACACAGTCATACACAGTATTACACACATTATTACACACAGTCATACACAGTATTACACACAGTATTACACACAGTCATACACAGTATTACACACAGTCATACACAGTATTACACACAGTCATACACAGTACTACACACAGTCATACACAGTATTACACACAGTCATACACAGTATTACACACAGTCATACACAGTACTACACACAGTCATACACAGTATTACACACAGTCATACACAGTATTACACACAGTCATACACAGTATTACACACAGTCATACACAGTATTACACACAGTCATACACAGTATTACACACAGTCATACACAGTATTACACACAGTCATACACAGTATTACACACATTCATACACAGTATTACACACAGTCATACACAGTATTACACACAGTCATACACAGTATTACACACAGTCATACACAGTATTACACACAGTCATACACAGTATTACACACAGTCATACACAGTATTACACACAGTCATACACAGTATTACACACAGTCATACACAGTACTACACACAGTCATACACAGTATTACACACAGTCATACACAGTATTACACACAGTATTACACACAGTCATACACAGTATTACACACAGTATTACACACAGTCATACACAGTATTACACACAGTCATACACAGTATTACACACAGTCATACACAGTATTACACACATTATTACACACAGTCATACACAGTATTACACACAGTATTACACACAGTCATACACAGTATTACACACAGTCATACACAGTATTACACACAGTCATACACAGTACTACACACAGTCATACACAGTATTACACACAGTCATACACAGTATTACACACAGTCATACACAGTACTACACACAGTCATACACAGTATTACACACAGTCATACACAGTATTACACACAGTCATACACAGTATTACACACAGTCATACACAGTATTACACACAGTCATACACAGTATTACACACAGTCATACACAGTATTACACACAGTCATACACAGTATTACACACAGTCATACACAGTATTACACACAGTCATACACAGTATTACACACAGTCATACACAGTATTACACACAGTCATACACAGTATTACACACAGTCATACACAGTATTACACACAGTCATACACAATATTACACACAGTCATACACAGTATTACACACAGTCATACACAGTATTACACACAGTCATACACAGTATTACACACAGTCATACACAGTATTACACACAGTCATACACAGTATTACACACAGTCATACACAATATTACACACAGCATTACACACAGTCATACACAGTATTACACACAGTATTACACACAGTCATACACAGTATTACACACAGTCATACACAGTATTACACACGGTCATTCACAGTATTACACACAGTCATACGCAGTATTACACACAGTCATACACAGTATTACACACAGTCATAGCAGTATTACACACAGTCATATGCAGTATTACACACAGTCATACACATTATTACACACAGTCATACACAGTATTACACACAGTCATACACAGTATTACACACAGTCATACACACTATTACACACTCATACACAGTATTATACACAGTCATACACAGTATTACACACAGTCATACACAATATTACACACAGCATTACACACAGTCATACACAGTATTACACACAGTATTACACACAGTCATACACAGTATTACACACAGTCATACACAGTATTACACACGGTCATTCACAGTATTACACACAGTCATACGCAGTATTACACACAGTCATACACAGTATTACACACAGTCATACGCAGTATTACACACAGTCATATGCAGTATTACACACAGTCATACACATTATTACACACAGTCATACACAGTATTACACACAGTCATACACAGTATTACACACAGTCATACACACTATTACACACTCATACACAGTATTATACACAGTCATACACAGTATAACACACAGTCACACTGTCATCCATCATATCAGGACAGAAACATTAACCACAAATAATTACAGGCACAGAGGCCCACTCACAAACAGAGGCCCACTCACAAACAGAGGCACACTCACAAACAGAGGCCCACTCACAAACAGAGACACACTCACAAACAGAGGCATACTCACAAACAGAGGCACACTCACAAACAGAGGCCCACTCACAAACAGAGGCATATTCACAAACAGAGGCACACTCACAAACAGAGGCCCACTCACAAACAGAGGCACACTCACAAACAGAGGCCCACTCACAAACAGAGATCCACTCACAAACAGAGGCCCACTCACAAACAGAGGCCCACTCACAAACAGAAGCACACTCACAAACAGAGGCCCACTCACAAACAGAGGCCCACTCACAAACAGAGGCACACTCACAAACAGAGGCCCACTCACAAACAGAGGCACACTCACAAACAGAGGCCCACTCACAAACAGAGGCCCACTCACAAACAGAGGCCCACTCACAAACAGAGACACATTCACAAACAGAAGCATTCTCACAAACAGAGGCCCACTCACAAACAGAGGCACACTCACAAACAGAGACACACTCACAAACAGAGACACACTCACAAACAGAGGCCCACTCACAAACAGAGACACACTCACAAACAGAGGCCCACTCACAAACAGAGGCACACTCACAAACAGAGGCACAATCAACCGTACCTTGTGGACGGTTCCGAAGGCTCCCGAGCCGAGGATCTTAACCCTCTTGAGCTCTGTCTCTTTGAGGATACGAAGCTGGGCCTGGTTGGGGGCAGTGCCGCTAGGGGTCAGGGGCTCCACCAACTGGAACACACACACACACACATACACATACAAACACACACACACACCGGGAGGCACACACACACATGGTCAATACCTCCATCAGCCGACCAATCAATACATATCTTAATGAGCCAATCAGCCTATCAGGGCCCTTCATATAGGTTTATCACCGACATAATCAACCAGCTCAACATCGGTCATCAAACACCATAATGAGAACATATATCTGTCAGTCAGTGTGTGTGTTTCTCTGTTCACTGTGTGTGTCTCTCTGTTCACTGTGTGTGTCTCTCTGTTCACTGTGTGTGTGTGTCTCTCTGTTCACTGTGTGTGTGTCTCTCTGTTCACTGTGTGTGTGTCTCTGTTCACTGTGTGTGTGTGTCTCTCTGTTCACTGTGTGTGTGTGTGTGTCTCTGTTCGCTGTGTGTGTGTGTGTGTGTCTCTCTGTTCGCTGTGTGTGTGTGTGTGTCTCTCTGTTAACTGTGTGTGTGTCTCTCTGTTCACTATGTGTGTCTCTCTGTTCACTGTGTCTGTGTCTCTCTGTTCGCTGTGTGTGTGTGTGTCTCTGTTCACTGTGTGTGTGTGTGTCTCTCTGTTCACTGTGTGTGTGTGTGTCTCTCTGTTCACTGTGTGTGTGTGTCTCTCTGTTCGCTGTGTGTGTGTGTCTCTGTTCACTGTGTGTGTGTCTCTCTGTTCGCTGTGTGTATGTGTGTCTCTGTTCACTGTGTGTGTCTCTCTGTTCGCTGTTTGTGTCTCTCTGTTCGCTGTGTGTGTGTGTGTCTCTCTGTTCGCTGTGTGTGTGTGTCTCTCTGTTCACTGTGTGTGTCTCTGTTCACTGTGTGTGTCTCTCTGTTCACTGTCTGTGTCTCTCTCTCTGTTCACTGTGTGTGTCTCTCTCTCTGTTCACTGTGTGTGTCTCTCTGTTCACTGTGTGTGTCTCTCTGTTCACTGTGTGTGTCTCTCTGTTCACTGTGTGTGTCTCTCTCTGTTCACTGTGTGTGTGTCTCTCTCTGTTCACTGTGTGTGTCTCTCTGTTCACTGTGTGTGTCTCTCTGTTCACTGTGTGTGTCTCTCTGTTCACTGTGTGTGTCTCTCTCTCTGTTCACTGTGTGTGTCTCTCTGTTCACTGTGCGAGCTGTGGCAAGAAGGTTTGCTGTGTCTGTCAGCGTAGTGTCAAGAGCATGGAGCTACCAGGAGACAGGCCAGTACATCAGGAGACGTGGAGGAGGCCGTAGGAGGGCAACAACCCAGCAGCAGGACCGCTACCTCCGCCTTTGTGCAAGGAGGAGCACTGCCAGAGCCCTGCAAAATGTCCTCCAGCAGGCCACAAATGTGCATGTGTCTGCTCAAACGGTCAGAAACAGACTCCATGAGGGTGGTATGAGGGCCCGACATCCACAGGTGGGGGTTGTGCTTACAGCCCAACACCGTGCAGGACGTTTGGCATTTGCCAGAGAACACCAAGATTGGCAAATTCGCCACTGGCGCCCTGTGCTCTTCACAGATGAAAGCAGGTTCACACTGAGCACGTGACAGACGTGACAGAGTCTGGAGACGCCGTGGAGAACGTTCTGCTGCCTGCAACATCCTCCAGCATGACCGGTTTGGCGGTGGGTCAGTCATGGTGTGGGGTGGCATTTCTTTGGGGGGGCGCACAGCCCTCCATGTGCTCGCCAGAGGTAGCCTGACTGCCATTAGGTACCGAGATGACATCCTCAGACCCCTTGTGAGACCATATGCTGGTGCGGTTGGCCCTGGGTTCCTCCTAATGCAAGACAATGCTAGACCTCATGTGGCTGGAGTGTGTCAGCAGTTCCTGCAAGAGGAAGACATTGATGCTATGGACTGGCCCGCCCGTTCCCCAGACCTGAATCCAATTGAGCACATCTGGGACATCATGTCTCGCTCCATCCACCAACGCCACGTTGCACCACAGACTGTCCAGGAGTTGGCGGATGCTTTAGTCCAGGTCTGGGAGGAGATCCCTCAGGAGACCATCCGCCACCTCATCAGGAGCATGCCCAGGCGTTGTAGGCAGGTCATACAGGCACGCAGAGGCCACACACACTACTGAGCCTCATTTTGACTTGTTTTAAGGACATTACATCAGTTGGATCAGCCTGTAGTGTGGTTTTCCACTTTAATTTTGAGTGTGACTCCAAATCCAGACCTCCATGGGTTGATAAATTTGATTTCCATTGATAATTTTTGTATGATTTTGTTGTCAGCACATTCAACTATGTAAAGAAAAAAGTATTTAATAAGAATATTTCATTCATTCAGATCTAGGATGTGTTATTTTAGTGTTCCCTTTATTTTTTTGAGCAGTGTATATTCAGTAGGATATAAAAGCAGGATTACTGAGACGTTCACTGGGGTCCATGACATTGCCCACGGCTTTGCAATGACACACTACACACACCCAGCGTCATTCAGAGTCATTATAATGTGTCTGATCTAGCATGTAAGCCCTGAGCTATTGCTAGTGGAAGTGAGCCAATAGCATTGACTGAAAGAGAGAAGGAGAGGGGGGGAATAGAGAGAGAAAGAGAGAGAGAGAGCGAGAGAGAGTGAGAGGGAGAACGAGAGAGAGAGAGAACGAGAGAGAGAACGAGAGAACGAGAGAGAGAGGGAGAGGGAGAGGAAGAGGGAGAGGGAACGAGAGAGAGAGAGAGAGAGAGAGAAAGAGAGAGAACGAGAGAGAGAACGAAGAACGAAGAACGAGAGAACAAGAGAGAGAGAGAGAGAGAGAGAGAGAGAGAGAGAGAGAGAGAGAGAGAGAGAGAGAGAGAGAGAGAGAGAGAGAGAGAGAGAGAGAGAGAGAGAACAATCGAAAATAATGAAAGAAAGATGATTCCCAGTTAACCTGGACATAATCAAGGACTAGGAGTCTAGAACAGTGAGGGGCTGTCTGGTGCCCTGGGACTGAACATCTAATACCTGACTTGATATCAAGGGAGCTGTCCACTGGGCTACTCTAGCATGTGGTGCTGAAATGGCCCCTTGGCTCTGAACAGAGGAGAAGGGGAGGTGGAGCCCACAGAGCAAGCACAGCGGGACAACTAAACCTATTAGTGTTGCTCCAGCAGACAGACAAGGAGTCAATGTTCAAATCAGGGGTCAGGGGTCAAAGAGTAATCTGGGAAAGGCCTTGGTAGCTCCACACAATCTCAGAGACAAGCAATCTTTTAAAGAGAAGACAGGCTATGTGCTCACTGCCCACAAAATGAGGTGGAAACTGAGCTGCACTTCCTAACCTCCTGCCCAATGTATACCATATTAGAGACACATATTTCCCTCAGATTACACAGATCCACAAAGAATTTGAAAACAAACCCAATTTTGATAAACTCCACAGTGTGCCATCACAGCAGCAGGAAATGTGACCTGCTGCCACAAGAAAAGGTCAACCAGTGAAGAACAAACACCATTGTAAATACAACCCATATTTATGTTTATTTATTTTCCCTTTTGTACTTTAATCATTTGTACATCATTACAACACTGAATATACTGTATACATAATATGACATTTGTAATGTCTTTATTGTTTTGAAACTTCTGTATATGTAATGTTTACTGTTAATTTTGATTGTTTATTTCACTTTTGTATAATATCTACCTCACTTGCTTTGGCAATGTTAACACATGTTTCCCATGCTAATGAAGCCCCTTGAATTGAATTGAATTGAGAGGAAATATAGAGGAGATATAGATATCTCTCTGTCTCTCTGTCTGTCTCTCTAATCTCTGTCTATCTCTCTGTCTCATCTCTATCTCTCACTCTCTCTCTCTCTCTCTCTCTCTCTGTCTCTCTCTCTGTTACTTTCTCTGTTACTCTCTCTCTCACTCTCTCTCTCTGTCTCTCTCTCTCTGTCTCTCTCTCTCTCTGTTACTCTGTTACTCTCTCTCACTGTCTCTCTCTCTCTGTTACTCTCTCTCTATCTCTGTCTCTCTCTCTCTCTGTTACTCTCTCTGTTACTCTCTGATACTCTCTCTCTCTGTCTCTCTCTCTGTTACTCTCTCTGTTACTCTCTCTCTCACTCTCTCTCTGTCGCTATCTCTCTCTCTCAGTCTCTCTCTCACTCTCTCTGTCTCTGTCTCTCTCACTCTCTCTCTGTCTCTCACACACTCTCTCTTTCACTCTCTCTCCCTCTTACACTCTCTTTCTCTCTCTCTCTCTCTCTCTCTCTCTCGCTCTCTCTCTCTCTCTCTCTCTCTCTCTCGCTCTCTCTCTCACTCCCTCTCCCTCTCTCTCTCTCTCTCTCTCTCACTCTCACACTCTCTCTCTCCCTCTCTCACTCTCTCTCTCTCTCTCTCACACTCTCTCTCTCACTCTCTCTCCCTCTCACACTCTCTCTCTCCCTCTCTCACTCTCTCTCTCTCACACACTCTCTCTCTCTCACACTCTCTCTCTAACCTTCTATAGAAAGACAGGTGTGATATTCTAAATTCTCCATTCATGGCCAGTGATTTGACTGTATCATTAGTTGTCAATAGTGCAATCACTTCACTCAGCTCTCTCTGAAACACCTCACTGTTTCATCAGCCAGAAGAAGAGAGGAGAAGGGCTGCTGGACAGCATAGCACATCAAAAACCCTCCTTTCAACCAATCAGAGAGGAGAAGGGCTGCTGGACAGCATAGCACATCAAAAACCCTCCTTTCAACCAATCAGAGAGGAGAAGGGCTGCTGGACAGCATAGCACATCAAAAACCCTCCTTTCAACCAATCAGAGAGGAGAAGGGCTGCTGGACAGCATAGCACATCAAAAACCCTCATTTCAACCAATCAGAGAGGACAAGGGCTGCTCTACAGCATAGCGAGGTGGGGAGGAGGGGAGTGGGGAGGAGGGGTATGGGGAGGAGGGGAGGTGGAGAGGTGGGGAGGAGGGGAGGTGGAGAGGTGGGGAGTGGGGGAGGTGGGGAGGAGGGGAGTGGGAGAGGTGGGGAGGAGGGGAGGTGGGGAGGTCGGGAGGCGGGGAGGAGGGGAGGTGGGGAGGTGGGGAGGAGGGGAGTGGGGGAGGTGGGGAGGAGGGGAGGTGGGGAGGTGGGGAGGAGGGGAGTGGGAGAGGTGGGGAGGTGGGGAGGTGGGGAGGAGGGGAGTGGGAGAGGTGGGGAGTAGGTATGTATTCAAAGTGTATGTGTTAGGGTCATAGGGTGTGTGTGTTTGTGTGTCCATCTGTGTGTGTGTTTAGGTGGGCTTGGCAGACTGGGCAGTAGTCCCAGATCGTCACCCCCCCTGACCCTATTTCTACCCCCCCACCATCCAGGATCATGGATATGACTCTCCCTTGCCAGAGGAAGACTGATTGAGATGGATGTGTTCTTCCGCCAGCCTCTCTGTGCTGCAGCGTTGTGGGACTGCAGCAGGCGGGGCAGTAAATGTCTCCAGACTGACAGCTGTCTATAACACTGTGGTTTCACCTGTAAATGATCCTAACGCTCCCCGACAGCTCCTACTTTGGAATGGAACTGGGAGGCCAGGTCAACTGCGGGCGTACACACTAACAAGTGAACGCACACACACATCCCCTCCAATGAATACCAAGCGTACTCTCCAGTCTAGTAATACATCCCTGCAACTTCATCTCAATGCTCCAACAATGAGAGATGGAGAACACATCATGTTGAGGTAGTTGTATACTTAATATTAATATTCTTAATATTCTGTCCAGGGTTTAGCAAGCTAAGGTGTGGAGTTAACAGTTTGGAAGACTCCATTTTGACACAGTGCACTATGATGTGTAGAGTACATGTGCAGCACAAGGTGTACTGTATCTTGTTCAACACCATGTCAGGGTTTTACAGAGATCGTATCCTTTTCAGAAATACATCAAGTACATGCTGTGAAATCCTTCACATCATATCCACTCTTAATCCCGCACCAGTATAGTAATGTAATGTCTAATTCCCTGAGCTGATTGGTTGAGTCACAATGAACCCTGGATGACCCTTGACCCCTCACCTCTGTCTCCAGGAAGCGGCGCAGAGCCCTCTTCTTCTTGATGCTCTTACGGCGCACGTAGACCGCCACGCTCAGCGCCACGATGACGATGACAAACAGAGCACCGATCACCCCGGCCGCGATGAGGGGCGTCCTGCAGACAGAGTAAGAGACAGGCCCGTATGTCACCAAAATGTATGGCTCCATTATGGAACTGTGTGTGTGTGTGGTGTGTGTGTGTGTGTGTGTGTGTGTGTGTGTGTGTGTGTGTGTGTGTGTGTGTGTGTGTGTGTGTGTGTGTGTGTGTCATGACCATGTCCATGTCCCGTAGCACTTCAGACAAGACAAAAATGGGTCCTATCTGATCTGAGTCTCTCCTCCTTCCATATCTACTCCCTCCATATATCCTCCCTCCATCTATCTCCTCCCTCCATATCTCCTCCCTCCATATCTCCTCCCTCCATATCTCCTCCCTCCATCTCTTCCTCCCTCTATCTCTTCCTCCCTCCATCTCCACTCCATCCATCTCTCCCTCCTCCAAATCTCCTCCCTCCATCTCTTCCTCCCTCCATCTCTTCCTCCCTCCATCTCTTCCTTCCTTCATCTCTTCCTCCCTTCATCTTTCCTCCATTTCTCCTCCCTCCATCTCTTCCTCCCTCCATCTCTTCCTCCCTTCATCTTTCCTCCCTCCATCTCTTCCTTCCTCCATCTCTTCCTCCCTTCATCTTTCCTCCATCTCTCCTCCCTCCATCTCTTCCTCCCTCCATCTCTTCCTCCCTCCATCTCCTCCTCCCTCCATCTCCTCCTCCCTCCATCTTTCCTCCCTCCATCTCTTCCTCCCTTCATCTTTCTTCCATCTCTCCTCCCTCCATCTCTTCCTCCCTCCATCTGTTCCTCCCTCCATCTCTTCCTCCCTCCATCTCTTCCTCCCTCCATCTTTCCTCCCTCCATCTCTTCCTCCCTCCATCTCTTCCTCCCTCCATCTCTTCCTACCACCACACCTTTATCATCCCCTCTTCATCTAACCTCTTCCTGTTCAACCTGTCATCCCAGACAGGTGATGTTTCCCCAGTGGCACCCTTTTCCCTTTACAGTGCACTACTTCTGACTAGGGTGCATAGGGATCTCCTCAAATGTTGAGCCCTGTATTGGTAATATAGTTATATTTGGGACAAAGCCAGGGTCTGATCAACCCAACCCACTATCCTTTATCGCCCATGGTGCTTTGCAAAAAGACAGAAAGTCACAAGAAAGAGCTGTCGATTCTGGATGTGTGAAAAGGTCCTGAGGACGTCGATATTTGCCTTCCTTGGTTCTCACCACTGCAGTTCACATTCTTTAGCAAGCAGGGAGGCTACTTGATGATACTTCATGGAAACTGCACATAATTTTGAATGATTTTGTTTGAAGTCTTCCCCAAACCCTAGCCCTAACCTTAATAACCACTCCTAATGAAGACCTAAACTTAACCCTTTGAGTTGTTTTTGTTTTAACCCTTTAACCACAAAGAATAAACGGCCTCATTTCTGCAGTGAGAGATCAGACCTCCTCGTGCCCAGTGTACTACTTAGTTCCTGTTCTGGGATTCAGACAGTCTGATGGTTGACAGAATGATTTCTGATTTTGCGTGTAGCACTAGTGTATTATTGGGACGAGTTGGGGCTGAGCTTTCCTCCACACGACCCATATGGTACATGTTACATCATGAAGTACTGTGTATCATTATACATAATGAAATACTGTGAAGTATTAATCATAATGAAGGACTGTGTATCTTGAGGAGATACAGCTCTGTCCATTGAGTCTCATTTTAGCTATGTGCCTTTGTAGCCTTTGTATCTAATAAATCAGCAATGTTTTTTTCAATACCTCTGACAGTTTTTTCAGTACCTCCAACAGGTTTTTTTAATACCTCCAACAGGTTTTGTTAATACCTCCAACAGGTTTTGTTAATACCTCTAACAGGGGTTTTCAATACCTCCAACAGGTTTTTTTTAATACCTCTAACAGGGGTTTTCAATACCTCTAACAGGTTTTTTAATACCTCTAACAGTTTTTTTTCAATACCTCTGACAGTTTTTTAAATACCTCTAACAGTTTTTTCAATACCTCTAACAGTTTTTTCAATACCTCTAACAGTTTTTTCAATACCTCTAACAGTTTTTTCAATACCTCCAACAGGTTTTTTTAATACCTCCAACAGGTTTTTTTAATACCTCCAACAGGTTTTGTTAATACC
>NW_027260947.1:0-7500 GCF_045791955.1 Oncorhynchus clarkii lewisi
AGACTGGGGTAAGGATAGAACACCAGACTGTGGTAAGGGTTAAACACCAGACTGGGGTAAGGGTTAAACACCAGACTGGGGTAAGGATGGAACACCAGACTGGGGTAAGGGTTAAACACCAGACTGGGGTAAGGTTGGAACACCAGACTGGGGTAAGGGTTAAACACCAGACTGGGGTAAGGCTGGAACACCAGACTGGTGTAAGGGTTAAACACCAGACTGGGGTAAGGATGGAACACCAGACTGGGGTAAGGGTTAAACACCAGACTGGGGTAAGGATGGAACACCAGACTGGGGTAAGGGTTAAACACCAGACTGGGGTAAGGTTTGAACACCAGACTGGGGTAAGGGTTAAACACCAGACTGGGGTAAGGCTGGAACACCAGACTGGGGTAAGGGTTAAACACCAGACTGGGGTAAGGGTGGAACACCAGACTGGGGTAAGGGTTAAACACCAGACTGGGGTAAGGATGGAACACCAGACTGGGGTAAGGGTTAAACACCAGACTGGGGTAAGGGTTAAACACCAGACTGGGGTAAGGGTTAAACACCAGACTGGGGTAAGGGTTAAACACCAGACTAGGGTAAGGGTTAAACACCAGACTGGGGTAAGGCTGGAACACCAGACTGGGGTAAGGCTGGAACACCAGACTGGGGTAAGGGTTGAACACCAGACTGGGGTAAGGATGGAACACCAGACTGGGGTAAGGGTTAAACACCAGACTGGGGTAAGGGTTAAACACCAGACTGGTACACATGTTGTTGAGGCCCTAAAGCCTTGACACCTACGGTACACATGTTGTTGAGGCCCTAAAGTAGTACTTAGGCTGCGTTTTCACAGGCAGCCCAATTATTTTTTACTGCTAATTGGTCTTTTGACTAATCACATCAGATCTGTTTCAGAGCTGATCTGATTGGTCAAAAGACCAATTAGTGAAAATGAGATCAGAATTGGTCTGCCTGTGTTAATTGTGCCAAATGGCTTTTTTACAGGTCTTTCACAAATCATTCATAGTCCTCAGTTGGGAAGTTCTATGTTATAGTCCTCAGATGGGAAGTTCTATGTTATAGTCCTCAGATGGGAAGTTCTATGTCATAGTCCTCAGTTGGGAAGTTCTATGTTATAGTCCTCAGATGGGCAGTTCTATGTTATAGTCTTCAGATGGGCAGTTCTATGTTATAGTCCTCAGATGGGAAGTTCTATGTTATAGTCCTCAGATGGGAAGTTCTATGTTATAGTCCTCAGATGGGAAGTTCTATGTTATAGTCCTCAGATGGGCAGTTCTATGTTATAGTCCTCAGTTGGGAAGTTCTATGTTATAGTCCTCAGTTGGGAAGTTCTATGTTATAGTCCTCAGATGGGAAGTTCTATGTTATAGTCCTCAGATGGGAAGTTCCATGTTATAGTCCTCAGATGGGAAGTTCTATGTTATAGTCCTCGGTTGGGAAGTTCTATGTTATAGTCCTCAGATGGGCAGTTCTATGTTATAGTCCTCAGATGGGAAGTTCTATGTTATAGTCCTCAGATGGGAAGTTCCATGTTATAGTCCTCAGATGGGAAGTTCTATGTTATAGTCCTCAGATGGGAAGTTCTATGTTATAGTCCTCAGTTGGGAAGTTCTATGTTATAGTCCTCAGATGGGAAGTTCTATGTTATAGTCCTCAGATGGGAAGTTCTATGTTATAGTCCTCAGATGGGAAGTTCTATGTTATAGTCCTCAGATGGGAAGTTCTATGTTATAGTACTCAGATGGGAAGTTCCATGTTATAGTCCTCGGTTGGGAAGTTCTATGTTGTAGTACTCAGATGGGAAGTTCCATGTTATAGTCCTCGGTTGGGAAGTTCTATGTTATAGTCCTCAGATGGGAAGTTCCATGTTATAGTCCTCGGATGGGAAGTTCCATGTTATAGTCCTCAGTTGGGGAAGTTCCATGTTATAGTCCTCAGATGGGAAGTTCCATGTTATAGTCCTCAGTTGGGAAGTTCTATGTTATAGTCCTCAGATGGGAAGTTCCATGTTATAGTCCTCAGATGGGAAGTTCTATGTTATAGTCCTCAGATGGGATGTTCCATGTTATAGTCCTCGGTTGGGTGGTTCAATGTCGTCGTGCACATCTTCACTTCAGAGTGTAAGAATTCTAGAATGAGTGTCAGAACGCTACAGCAGTGCTGATGGAAGGATGCCAGGAAGACAGACAGGAATCTCCAAGCAATAACCGATGGCAATGTTCAGTGTAAAAGCCCTCTGAACAAAGGACCAAGGCCAGACAGAATCAGTTATGTATCGAATCACAATAGAGTACGGACACAGGAAGTTACTCTAACTAGAAGCTACATTGCCACATTTACCAGGATATAAATGAATTTAGCATAATATTAATGCATCATACAGTATATCAGACTTCATTATGTGTTGCAGCCTTTTCCCCACTGAAAGGCATTGATCACAACCCTGGAATCAAATGGAAAACATGGACAAAGAAAGGCATTGATCACAACCCTGGAATCAAATGGAAAACATGGACAAAGAAAGGCAGACTTAGCTTTTTGTTACAATATTAACATAATAGTAATTCAATATCTATTCCCCCAATAACCAACCGTCTGAAATAAAAACAACTATTCCCCTTTAGTCTCAGCCACACATTTAAAATGCAGAACACATCAAATATTTATGGACGTATCAACCCAATATCTTCAGGGACGTAGACTACACCAGACAGCCTGTAGACTACACCAGACAGCCTGTAGACTACACCAGACAGCCTGTAGACTACACCAGACAGGCTGTAGACTACACCAGACAGCCTGTAGACTACACCAGACAGCCTGTAGACTACACCAGACAGCCTGTAGATTACACCAGACAGCCTGTAGATTACACCAGACAGGCTGTAGACTACACCAGACAGCCTGTAGATTACACCAGATAGCCTGTAGATTACACCAGACAGCCTGTAGATTACACCAGACAGCCTGTAGATTACACCAGACAGGCTGTAGATTACACCAGACAGGCTGTAGATTACACCAGACAGGCTGTAGATTACACCAGACAGGCTGTAGATTACACCAGACAGGCTGTAGATTACACCAGACAGCCTGTAGATTACACCAGACAGGCTGTAGACTACACCAGACAGCCTGTAGATTACACCAGACAGGCTGTAGACTACACCAGACAGCCTGTAGATTACACCAGACAGGCTGTAGATTACACCAGACAGCCTGTAGACTACACCAGACAGGCTGTAGATTACACCAGACAGGCTGTAGATTACACCAGACAGCCTGTAGATTACACCAGACAGGCTGTAGATTACACCAGACAGCCTGTAGATTACACCAGACAGCCTGTAGACTACACCAGACAGCCTGTAGATTACACCAGATAGCCTGTAGACTACAGATAGCCAGACAGCATGTAGACTACACCAGACAGGCTGTAGATTACACCAGACAGGCTGTAGATTACACCAGACAGGCTGTAGACTACACCAGACAGGCTGTAGACTACACCAGACAGGCTGTAGATTACACCAGACAGGCTGTAGATTACACCAGACAGCCTGTAGATTACACCAGACAGGCTGTAGACTACACCAGACAGGCTGTAGATTACACCAGACAGGCTGTAGATTACACCAGACAGGCTGTAGATTACACCAGACAGCCTGTAGATTACACCAGACAGCCTGTAGATTACACCAGACAGCCTGTAGACTACACCAGACAGCCTGTAGATTACACCAGACAGCCTGTAGATTACACCAGACAGCCTGTAGACTACACCAGACAGGCTGTAGACTACACCAGACAGCCTGTAGATTACACCAGACAGCCTGTAGACTACACCAGACAGGCTGTAGATTACACCAGACAGCCTGTAGATTACACCAGACAGCCTGTAGATTACACCAGACAGCCTGTAGACTACACCAGACAGGCTGTAGACTACACCAGACAGGCTGTAGACTACACCAGACAGGCTGTAGACTACACCAGACAGGCTGTAGACTACACCAGACAGGCTGTAGACTACACCAGACAGCCTGTAGACTACACCAGACAGCCTGTAGATTACACCAGACAGCCTGTAGACTACACCAGATAGACAGGCTGTAGATTACACCAGACAGGCTGTAGACTACACCAGACAGGCTGTAGACTACACCAGACAGCCTGTAGATTACACCAGACAGCCTGTAGACTACACCAGATAGCCTGTAGATTACACCAGATAGTCTGTAGATTACACCAGATAGCCTGTAGATTACACCAGATAGCCTGTAGACTACACCAGACAGGCTGTAGACTACACCAGACAGGCTGTAGATTACACCAGACAGGCTGTAGATTACACCAGACAGGCTGTAGATTACACCAGACAGGCTGTAGACTACACCAGACAGCCTGTAGATTACACCAGACAGCCTGTAGACTACACCAGACAGCCTGTAGATTACACCAGACAGCCTGTAGATTACACCAGACAGGCTGTAGACTACACCAGACAGCCTGTAGATTACACCAGACAGGCTGTAGACTACACCAGACAGGCTGTAGACTACACCAGACAGGCTGTAGACTACACCAGACAGGCTGTAGACTACACCAGACAGCCTGTAGATTACACCAGACAGGCTGTAGACTACACCAGACAGCCTGTAGATTACACCAGACAGCCTGTAGACTACACCAGATAGCCTGTAGATTACACCAGACAGGCTGTAGATTACACCAGATAGCCTGTAGATTACACCAGATAGCCTGTAGATTACACCAGATAGCCTGTAGACTACACCAGACAGCCTGTAGACTACACCAGACAGGCTGTAGATTACACCAGACAGGCTGTAGATTACACCAGACAGGCTGTAGATTACACCAGACAGCCTGTAGATTACACCAGATAGGCTGTAGACTACACCAGACAGCCTGTAGATTACACCAGACAGCCTGTAGATTACACCAGACAGCCTGTAGATTACACCAGACAGCCTGTAGACTACACCAGATAGCCTGTAGATTACACCAGATAGCCTGTAGATTACACCAGATAGCCTGTAGATTACACCAGACAGCCTGTAGATTACACCAGACAGCCTGTAGATTACACCAGACAGCCTGTAGATTACACCAGATAGCCTGTAGATTACACCAGATAGCCTGTAGATTACACCAGACAGGCTGCGGGGAAGAAATGGTGCTACTCTGATTTAAGCATACAAAAGCAGAAAAGATACCCGGATGAATATACTAACTCAATTAAAAGACATTTCAACTTTTTAAAAGACTGTTTTTTGCAGCTAAAACATACTTTCCTCAGGAGAGTAAAACATCGACTGTGAAAAGGAGAAGTGCCATATTAAAATATACAGTAGCATATGATTCCAAATGGTTTTGAAAACAGCATTTAACATCTCACTAAGAACACACAAAACACTTTAAAATGGATTAAACAAAGTGTGTGTGTGTGTGTGTGTGTGTGTGTGTGTGTGTGTGTGTGTGTGTGTGTGTGTGTGTGTGTGTGTGTGCGTGCGTGCGTGCGTGCGTGTGTGCGTGCGTGCGTGTGTGTGTGTGTGTCATTGGGGTCAGTGAGGTTAACTGGGAGAGAGAAGTGCCATACTAAAATATACATTGGACTCTAAATGGCTTTGTAAAAAACCTTAATGTACATTACATGGATGAAACGGATGGTGCATGCTGGAGTGGGTTCAGTGGGGTTGTCTGTGGCTGGAGGGAGCTGTCTGAGCTCACATGCATTCATCCATTGATCCACACCGCCTTGGGCATGCTCAGTCTGTCACAAATCTCATTAAAACATAAACACAACATTCAAACCATTTCCTATCTGTTCCTGTAAAAAGGTTGAGCTGACCATTAGCCCTGGGCAGGTAGACAACAACTGGGAGAAATGCTCTGGAGAGATGATTGGTCCCATAAATGGTCTGGAGAGATGACTGGTCCCATAAATGGTCTGGAGAGATGACTGGTCCCATAAATGGTCTGGAGAGATGATTGGTCCCATAAATGGTCTGGAGAGATGATTGGTCCCATAAATGGTATGGAGAGATGATTGGTCCCATAAATGGTATGGAGAAATGATTGGTCCCATAAATGGTCTGGAGAGATGACTGGTCCCATAAATGGTTTGGAGAGATGATTGGTCCCATAAATGCTCTTGAGAGGTGATTGGTGACATTAATGATCTAGAGAGGTGATTGGTGACATTGAGAGGTGATTGGTGACATTAATGATCTAGAGAGGTGATTGGTGACATTAATGATCTAGAGAGGTGATTGGTGACATTAATGGTCTAGAGAATGTGATTGGTGACATTAATGGTCTGGAGAGGTGATTGGTGACATTAATGGTCTGGAGAGATGTCATTGGTGGGATAAATGTTCTGGAGAGGTGATTGGTGACATTAATGGTCTGGAGAGATGTCATTGGTGGGATAAATGTTCTGGAGAGGTGATTGGTGACATTAATGGTCTGGAGAGATGTCATTGGTGGGATAAATGTTCTGGAGAGAGGTAATTGGTGAGGCTTGTCACCATTTGCTTCTATTGAAGACCATTGGTTATGTTGCCTTAACAGTACATTGGTTTGACCACTGACCGGCAGAGACCAGGGGAACAGACAGTGGCATCTTTGCAGGCTACAGTTTTGAAATTGATCAACCTATTTGAGCTGGGCATGCAGGGTAATAAAAACCCACCATCACTAACACATTAACAGAAATGGAACTAGCATGAAACCAGCAGGGCACAAAACTATAATGGTAATACATGTGAACAATAAGAGCAAAAGAGATTCAGCTGTTTTTTGTTAATTCAAGTCTTAAATGTTAAATCTCCTGCACCCAGAGAGTCAGAAAGGAAAAGGAGTGGTCCCCTCAGCCCTCCGCTTGTCTGTTCTCCTCAGCAGCTGTGTTGGCCGGAACACACACACAGACAGACAGACAGACAGACAGACAGACAGACAGACACACAGACACACACACACACAGACACACACACACACACACACACACACACACACACACACACACACACACACACACACACACACACACACACACACACACACACACACACACACACACACACACACACACAGTGAGCGTCTGGATCAATAGCCATTGCTGGTGGTTCATTGTTCCATAAATCCTCTCGCTTGAGGGAATCCGTCATGCACAGCTGTGGAATAGAGGCAGGGGAACACTGAAACAACGGTGATTTTGGCGAGACGTTCGAGCTTGAGACGGTGTCCTCCTGCTGCTAAATAATTCTTCAGAAATGTTTTACAGAACATTTTCTCCCCTGTTATTGTGAGGCTGACTGGTTGCTGAGGGATACAGCATAATGAATCAACACACATAGATCCTGCAGGACTAGCACACTAATTAAAAAGTATTCTCCACGGCCAAAACAACGTTAGAATTGCAGACACCACATCAAAGAAAGTGTAAATCTGACATTTGTGAAAATAGCT